>NW_026525130.1:100000-297500 GCF_943734705.1 Anopheles coustani | reverse complement strand
TCGGTCTTTTTAAGGACTTAAGGGGTATTTTTAAGCTCTTTGATAGATATTTAAACTAAACCATGTAGATTATCATCCAGCATGCAAATTTTTGTGCTTAACTTGGAAGTTTATACTTGAAATCAGCAATTTTGTTTTGAAAAAAACCTCAAAAATTGCCTATCTTTGAACGCTTGTAACTTTTTTGTCTTTCGTCCTACGATAAATTTGACCCCCATGTTGATGGTCTTACGTCAAATTGCCTTTCTTTTGCTGAAAACGGCGTCCTTTTATCTCTTCTAGTTTTCGAGCTATTCACGTTTAAAGTTGGAGGTTTTTTCAGAAAAAAAGCATTTACGTTATTTCGGCCCGAATTGAGCTGTCGAGCTAGGCATTCCTCTAAGCATTTCGCCTAGCTTCTTTGGTCATTTTGCAAGTTTCCAACGAGCATTTTCGGTCTTTCCAAGAATTTCGGAGTGATTTTCAAGCATCTCCAAAGTACATTTTCGGGCTTTCCAAGTATTTGGGAGTGATTTTCAAGCACCTCTAAAGTATATTTTCGGTCTTTCCAAGTATTTCAGAGTGATTTTCAAGCATCTCTAAAGTACATTTTCGGTCTTTCCAAGTATTTCGGAGTGATTTTCAAGCATCTTTAAAGTACATTTTCGGTCTTTCCAAGTATTTCGGGGTGATTTTCAAGCATCTTTAAAGTAAATTTTCAGTTATTCCAAGTATTTGGAAGTGATTTTCAAGCCTCGCCAAAGAACATTTTCAGTCTTTCCAAGTACTTGGGGGGCTTTTCAAGCATCTCCAACGGACATTTTTGAGCTTTTCAAGTATTTTGAGTGATTTTCAAGTGACTCCAAAGTATATTTTCAGTCTTTTCAAGTACTTCTAAGCGATTTTTAAGCATCTCCATGGTACATTTTCGGTCTTTCCAAGGACTTGGAAAAGATTTTCAAGCATCTCCAAAGTACATTTTCGGTCTTTTTAAGGACTTAAGGGGTATTTTTATGCTCTTTGATAGATATTTAAACTAAACCATGTAGATTATCATCCAGCATGCAAATTTTTGTGCTTAACTTGGAAGTTTATACTTGAAATCAGCAATTTTGTTTTGAAAAAAACCTCAAAAATTGCCTATCTTTGAACGCTTGTAACTTTTTTGTCTTTCGTCCTACGATAAATTTGACCCCCATGTTGATGGTCCTACGTCAAATCTGCTTTCTTTTGCTGAAAACGGCGTCCTTTTATCTCTTCTAGTTTTCGAGCTATTCACGTTTAAAGTTGGAGGTTTTTTCAGAAAAAAAGCATTTACGTTATTTCGGCCCGAATTGAGCTGTCGAGCTAGGCATTCCTCTAAGCATTTCGCCTAGCTTCTTTGGTCATTTTGCAAGTTTCCAACGAGCATTTTCGGTCTTTCCAAGTATTTCGGAGTGATTTTCAAGCATCTCCAAAGTACATTTTCGGGCTTTCCAAGTATTTGGGAGTGATTTTCAAGCACCTCCAAAGTATATTTTCGGTCTTTCCAAGTATTTCGGAGTGATTTTCTAGCATCTCCAAAGTACATTTTCGGTCTTTCCAAGTATTTCAGAGTGATTTTCAAGCATCTCTAAAGTACATTTTCGGTCTTTCCAAGTATTTCGGAGTGATTTTCAAGCATCTTTAAGTACATTTTCGGTCTTTCCAAGTATTTCGGGGTGATTTTCAAGCATCTTTAAAGTAAATTTTCAGTTATTCCAAGTATTTGGAAGTGATTTTCAAGCCTCGCCAAAGAACATTTTCAGTCTTTCCAAGTACATGGGGGGCTTTTCAAGCATCTCCAACGGACATTTTTGAGCTTTTCAAGTATTTTGAGTGTTTTTCAAGTGAATCCAAAGTATATTTTCAGTCTTTTAAAGTACTTCTAAGCGATTTTTAAGCATCTCCATAGTACATTTTCGGTCTTTCCAAGGACTTGGAAAAGATTTTCAAGCATCTCCAAAGTACATTTTCGGTCTTTTTAAGGACTTAAGGGGTATTTTTATGCTCTTTGATAGATATTTAAACTAAACCATGTAGATTATCATCCAGCATGCAAATTTTTGTGCTTAACTTGGAAGTTTATACTTGAAATCAGCAATTTTGTTTTGAAAAAAACCTCAAAAATTGCCTATCTTTGAACGCTTGTAACTTTTTTGTCTTTCGTCCTACGATAAATTTGACCCCAATGTTGATGGTCCTACGTCAAATTTGCTTTCTTTTGCTGAAAACGGCGTCCTTTTATCTCTTCTAGTTTTCGAGCTATTCAAGTTTAAAGTTGGAGGTTTTTTCAGAAAAAAAGCATTTACGTTATTTCGGCCCGAATTGAGCTGTCGAGCTAGGCATTCCTCTAAGCATTTCGCCTAGCTTCTTTGGTCATTTTGCAAGTTTCCAACGAGCATTTTCGGTCTTTCCAAGTATTTCGGAGTGATTTTCAAGCATCTCCAAAGTACATTTTCGGGCTTTCCAAGTATTTGGGAGTGATTTTCAAGCACCTCCAAAGTATATTTTCGGTCTTTCCAAGTATTTCGGAGTGATTTTCTAGCATCTCCAAAGTACATTTTCGGTCTTTCCAAGTATTTCAGAGTGATTTTCAAGCATCTCTAAAGTACATTTTCGGTCTTTCCAAGTATTTCGGAGTGATTTTCAAGCATCTTTAAGTACATTTTCGGTCTTTCCAAGTATTTCGGGGTGATTTTCAAGCATCTTTAAAGTAAATTTTCAGTTATTCCAAGTATTTGGAAGTGATTTTCAAGCCTCGCCAAAGAACATTTTCAGTCTTTCCAAGTACATGGGGGGCTTTTCAAGCATCTCCAACGGACATTTTTGAGCTTTTCAAGTATTTTGAGTGTTTTTCAAGTGAATCCAAAGTATATTTTCAGTCTTTTAAAGTACTTCTAAGCGATTTTTAAGCATCTCCATAGTACATTTTCGGTCTTTCCAAGGACTTGGAAAAGATTTTCAAGCATCTCCAAAGTACATTTTCGGTCTTTTTAAGGACTTAAGGGGTATTTTTATGCTCTTTGATAGATATTTAAACTAAACCATGTAGATTATCATCCAGCATGCAAATTTTTGTGCTTAACTTGGAAGTTTATACTTGAAATCAGCAATTTTGTTTTGAAAAAAACCTCAAAAATTGCCTATCTTTGAACGCTTGTAACTTTTTTGTCTTTCGTCCTACGATAAATTTGACCCCCATGTTGATGGTCCTACGTCAAATTTGCTTTCTTTTGCTGAAAACGGCGTCCTTTTATCTCTTCTAGTTTTCGAGCTATTCAAGTTTAAAGTTGGAGGTTTTTTCAGAAAAAAAGCATTTACGTTATTTCGGCCCGAATTGAGCTGTCGAGCTAGGCATTCCTCTAAGCATTTCGCCTAGCTTCTTTGGTCATTTTGCAAGTTTCCAACGAGCATTTTCGGTCTTTCCAAGTATTTCGGAGTGATTTTCAAGCATCTCCAAAGTACATTTTCGGGCTTTCCAAGTATTTGGGAGTGATTTTCAAGCACCTCCAAAGTATATTTTCGGTCTTTCCAAGTATTTCGGAGTGATTTTCTAGCATCTCCAAAGTACATTTTCGGTCTTTCCAAGTATTTCAGAGTGATTTTCAAGCATCTCTAAAGTACATTTTCGGTCTTTCCAAGTATTTCGGAGTGATTTTCAAGCATCTTTAAAGTACATTTTCGGTCTTTCCAAGTATTTCGGGGTGATTTTCAAGCATCTTTAAAGTAAATTTTCAGTTATTCCAAGTATTTGGAAGTGATTTTCAAGCCTCGCCAAAGAACATTTTCAGTCTTTCCAAGTACATGGGGGGCTTTTCAAGCATCTCCAACGGACATTTTTGAGCTTTTCAAGTATTTTGAGTGATTTTCAAGTGAATCCAAAGTATATTTTCAGTCTTTTCAAGTACTTCTAAGCGATTTTTAAGCATCTCCATAGTACATTTTCGGTCTTTCCAAGGACTTGGAAAAGATTTTCAAGCATCTCCAAAGTACATTTTCGGTCTTTTTAAGGACTTAAGGGGTATTTTTATGCTCTTTGATAGATATTTAAACTAAACCATGTAGATTATCATCCAGCATGCAAATTTTTGTGCTTAACTTGGAAGTTTATACTTGAAATCAGCAATTTTGTTTTGAAAAAAACCTCAAAAATTGACTATCTTTGAACACTTGTAACTTTTTTGTCTTTCGTCCTACGTTAAATTTGACCCCCATATTGACGGTCCTACGTCAAATTTTCTTTCTTTTGCTGAAAACGGCGTCCTTTTATCTCTTCTAGTTTTCGAGCTATTCACGTTTAAAGTTGGAGGTTTTTTCAGAAAAAGAGCATTTACGTTATTTCGGCCCGAATTGAGCTATCGAGCTAGGCATTCCTCTAAGCATTTCGCCTAGCTTCTTTGGTCATTTTGCAAGTTTCCAACGAGCATTTTCGGTCTTTCCAAGTATTTCGGAGTGATTTTCAAGCATCTCCAAAGTACATTTTCGGGCTTTCCAAGTATTTGGGAGTGATTTTCAAGCACCTCCAAACTATATTTTTGGTCTTTCCAAGTATTTCGGAGTGATTTTCTAGCATCTCCAAAGTACATTTTCGGTCTTTCCAAGTATTTCGGAGTGATTTTCAAGCATCTCTAAAGTACATTTTCGGTCTTTCCAAGTATTTCGGAGTGATTTTCAAGCATCTTTAAAGTACATTTTCGGTCTTTCTTAGTATTTCGGGGTGATTTTCAAGCATCTTTAAAGTACATTTTCAGTAATTCCAAGTATTTGGAAGTGATTTTCAAGCCTCGCCAAAGAACATTTTCAGTCTTTCCAAGTACTTGGGGGGCTTTTCAAGCATCTCCAAAGGACATTTTTGAGCTTTTCAAGTATTCTGAGTGATTTTCAAGTGACTCCAAAGTATATTTTCAGTCTTTCCAAGTACTTCTAAGCGATTTTTAAGCATCTCCATAGTACATTTTCGGTCTTTTCAAGGACTTGGAAAAGATTTTCAAGCATCTCCAAAGTACATTTTCGGTCTTTTTAAGGACTTAAGGGGTATTTTTAAGCTCTTTGATAGATATTTAAACTAAACCATGTAGATTATCATCCAGCATGCAAATTTTTGTGCTTAACTTGGAAGTTTATACTTGAAATCAGCAATTTTGTTTTGAAAAAAACCTCAAAAATTGCCTATCTTTGAACGCTTGTAACTTTTTTGTCTTTCGTCCTACGATAAATTTGACCCCCATGTTGATGGTCTTACGTCAAATTGCCTTTCTTTTGCTGAAAACGGCGTCCTTTTATCTCTTCTAGTTTTCGAGCTATTCACGTTTAAAGTTGGAGGTTTTTTCAGAAAAAAAGCATTTACGTTATTTCGGCCCGAATTGAGCTGTCGAGCTAGGCATTCCTCTAAGCATTTCGCCTAGCTTCTTTGGTCATTTTGCAAGTTTCCAACGAGCATTTTCGGTCTTTCCAAGAATTTCGGAGTGATTTTCAAGCATCTCCAAAGTACATTTTCGGGCTTTCCAAGTATTTGGGAGTGATTTTCAAGCACCTCTAAAGTATATTTTCGGTCTTTCCAAGTATTTCAGAGTGATTTTCAAGCATCTCTAAAGTACATTTTCGGTCTTTCCAAGTATTTCGGAGTGATTTTCAAGCATCTTTAAAGTACATTTTCGGTCTTTCCAAGTATTTCGGGGTGATTTTCAAGCATCTTTAAAGTAAATTTTCAGTTATTCCAAGTATTTGGAAGTGATTTTCAAGCCTCGCCAAAGAACATTTTCAGTCTTTCCAAGTACTTGGGGGGCTTTTCAAGCATCTCCAACGGACATTTTTGAGCTTTTCAAGTATTTTGAGTGATTTTCAAGTGACTCCAAAGTATATTTTCAGTCTTTTCAAGTACTTCTAAGCGATTTTTAAGCATCTCCATGGTACATTTTCGGTCTTTCCAAGGACTTGGAAAAGATTTTCAAGCATCTCCAAAGTACATTTTCGGTCTTTTTAAGGACTTAAGGGGTATTTTTATGCTCTTTGATAGATATTTAAACTAAACCATGTAGATTATCATCCAGCATGCAAATTTTTGTGCTTAACTTGGAAGTTTATACTTGAAATCAGCAATTTTGTTTTGAAAAAAACCTCAAAAATTGCCTATCTTTGAACGCTTGTAACTTTTTTGTCTTTCGTCCTACGATAAATTTGACCCCCATGTTGATGGTCCTACGTCAAATCTGCTTTCTTTTGCTGAAAACGGCGTCCTTTTATCTCTTCTAGTTTTCGAGCTATTCACGTTTAAAGTTGGAGGTTTTTTCAGAAAAAAAGCATTTACGTTATTTCGGCCCGAATTGAGCTGTCGAGCTAGGCATTCCTCTAAGCATTTCGCCTAGCTTCTTTGGTCATTTTGCAAGTTTCCAACGAGCATTTTCGGTCTTTCCAAGTATTTCGGAGTGATTTTCAAGCATCTCCAAAGTACATTTTCGGGCTTTCCAAGTATTTGGGAGTGATTTTCAAGCACCTCCAAAGTATATTTTCGGTCTTTCCAAGTATTTCGGAGTGATTTTCTAGCATCTCCAAAGTACATTTTCGGTCTTTCCAAGTATTTCAGAGTGATTTTCAAGCATCTCTAAAGTACATTTTCGGTCTTTCCAAGTATTTCGGAGTGATTTTCAAGCATCTTTAAGTACATTTTCGGTCTTTCCAAGTATTTCGGGGTGATTTTCAAGCATCTTTAAAGTAAATTTTCAGTTATTCCAAGTATTTGGAAGTGATTTTCAAGCCTCGCCAAAGAACATTTTCAGTCTTTCCAAGTACATGGGGGGCTTTTCAAGCATCTCCAACGGACATTTTTGAGCTTTTCAAGTATTTTGAGTGTTTTTCAAGTGAATCCAAAGTATATTTTCAGTCTTTTAAAGTACTTCTAAGCGATTTTTAAGCATCTCCATAGTACATTTTCGGTCTTTCCAAGGACTTGGAAAAGATTTTCAAGCATCTCCAAAGTACATTTTCGGTCTTTTTAAGGACTTAAGGGGTATTTTTATGCTCTTTGATAGATATTTAAACTAAACCATGTAGATTATCATCCAGCATGCAAATTTTTGTGCTTAACTTGGAAGTTTATACTTGAAATCAGCAATTTTGTTTTGAAAAAAACCTCAAAAATTGCCTATCTTTGAACGCTTGTAACTTTTTTGTCTTTCGTCCTACGATAAATTTGACCCCAATGTTGATGGTCCTACGTCAAATTTGCTTTCTTTTGCTGAAAACGGCGTCCTTTTATCTCTTCTAGTTTTCGAGCTATTCAAGTTTAAAGTTGGAGGTTTTTTCAGAAAAAAAGCATTTACGTTATTTCGGCCCGAATTGAGCTGTCGAGCTAGGCATTCCTCTAAGCATTTCGCCTAGCTTCTTTGGTCATTTTGCAAGTTTCCAACGAGCATTTTCGGTCTTTCCAAGTATTTCGGAGTGATTTTCAAGCATCTCCAAAGTACATTTTCGGGCTTTCCAAGTATTTGGGAGTGATTTTCAAGCACCTCCAAACTATATTTTTGGTCTTTCCAAGTATTTCGGAGTGATTTTCTAGCATCTCCAAAGTACATTTTCGGTCTTTCCAAGTATTTCGGAGTGATTTTCAAGCATCTCTAAAGTACATTTTCGGTCTTTCCAAGTATTTCGGAGTGATTTTCAAGCATCTTTAAAGTACATTTTCGGTCTTTCTTAGTATTTCGGGGTGATTTTCAAGCATCTTTAAAGTACATTTTCAGTAATTCCAAGTATTTGGAAGTGATTTTCAAGCCTCGCCAAAGAACATTTTCAGTCTTTCCAAGTACTTGGGGGGCTTTTCAAGCATCTCCAAAGGACATTTTTGAGCTTTTCAAGTATTCTGAGTGATTTTCAAGTGACTCCAAAGTATATTTTCAGTCTTTCCAAGTACTTCTAAGCGATTTTTAAGCATCTCCATAGTACATTTTCGGTCTTTTCAAGGACTTGGAAAAGATTTTCAAGCATCTCCAAAGTACATTTTCGGTCTTTTTAAGGACTTAAGGGGTATTTTTAAGCTCTTTGATAGATATTTAAACTAAACCATGTAGATTATCATCCAGCATGCAAATTTTTGTGCTTAACTTGGAAGTTTATACTTGAAATCAGCAATTTTGTTTTGAAAAAAACCTCAAAAATTGCCTATCTTTGAACGCTTGTAACTTTTTTGTCTTTCGTCCTACGATAAATTTGACCCCCATGTTGATGGTCTTACGTCAAATTTCCTTTCTTTTGCTGAAAACGGCGTCCTTTTATCTCTTCTAGTTTTCGAGCTATTCACGTTTAAAGTTGGAGGTTTTTTCAGAAAAAAAGCATTTACGTTATTTCGGCCCGAATTGAGCTGTCGAGCTAGGCATTCCTCTAAGCATTTCGCCTAGCTTCTTTGGTCATTTTGCAAGTTTCCAACGAGCATTTTCGGTCTTTCCAAGAATTTCGGAGTGATTTTCAAGCATCTCCAAAGTACATTTTCGGGCTTTCCAAGTATTTGGGAGTGATTTTCAAGCACCTCTAAAGTATATTTTCGGTCTTTCCAAGTATTTCAGAGTGATTTTCAAGCATCTCTAAAGTACATTTTCGGTCTTTCCAAGTATTTCGGAGTGATTTTCAAGCATCTTTAAAGTACATTTTCGGTCTTTCCAAGTATTTCGGGGTGATTTTCAAGCATCTTTAAAGTAAATTTTCAGTTATTCCAAGTATTTGGAAGTGATTTTCAAGCCTCGCCAAAGAACATTTTCAGTCTTTCCAAGTACTTGGGGGGCTTTTCAAGCATCTCCAACGGACATTTTTGAGCTTTTCAAGTATTTTGAGTGATTTTCAAGTGACTCCAAAGTATATTTTCAGTCTTTTCAAGTACTTCTAAGCGATTTTTAAGCATCTCCATGGTACATTTTCGGTCTTTCCAAGGACTTGGAAAAGATTTTCAAGCATCTCCAAAGTACATTTTCGGTCTTTTTAAGGACTTAAGGGGTATTTTTATGCTCTTTGATAGATATTTAAACTACACCATGTAGATTATCATCCAGCATGCAAATTTTTGTGCTTAACTTGGAAGTTTATACTTGAAATCAGCAATTTTGTTTTGAAAAAAACCTCAAAAATTGCCTATCTTTGAACACTTGTAACTTTTTTGTCTTTCGTCCTACGTTAAATTTGACCCCCATATTGACGGTCCTACGTCAAATTTCCTTTCTTTTGCTGAAAACGGCGTCCTTTTATCTCTTCTAGTTTTCGAGCTATTCACGTTTAAAGTTGGAGGTTTTTTCAGAAAAAGAGCATTTACGTTATTTCGGCCCGAATTGAGCTATCGAGCTAGGCATTCCTCTAAGCATTTCGCCTAGCTTCTTTGGTCATTTTGCAAGTTTCCAACGAGCATTTTCGGTCTTTCCAAGTATTTCGGAGTGATTTTCAAGCATCTCCAAAGTACATTTTCGGGCTTTCCAAGTATTTGGGAGTGATTTTCAAGCACCTCCAAACTATATTTTTGGTCTTTCCAAGTATTTCGGAGTGATTTTCTAGCATCTCCAAAGTACATTTTCGGTCTTTCCAAGTATTTCGGAGTGATTTTCAAGCATCTCTAAAGTACATTTTCGGTCTTTCCAAGTATTTCGGAGTGATTTTCAAGCATCTTTAAAGTACATTTTCGGTCTTTCTTAGTATTTCGGGGTGATTTTCAAGCATCTTTAAAGTACATTTTCAGTAATTCCAAGTATTTGGAAGTGATTTTCAAGCCTCGCCAAAGAACATTTTCAGTCTTTCCAAGTACTTGGGGGGCTTTTCAAGCATCTCCAAAGGACATTTTTGAGCTTTTCAAGTATTCTGAGTGATTTTCAAGTGACTCCAAAGTATATTTTCAGTCTTTCCAAGTACTTCTAAGCGATTTTTAAGCATCTCCATAGTACATTTTCGGTCTTTCCAAGGACTTGGAAAAGATTTTCAAGCATCTCCAAAGTACATTTTCGGTCTTTTTAAGGACTTAAGGGGTATTTTTATGCTCTTTGATAGATATTTAAACTAAACCATGTAGATTATCATCCAGCATGCAAATTTTTGTGCTTAACTTGGAAGTTTATACTTGAAATCAGCAATTTTGTTTTGAAAAAAACCTCAAAAATTGCCTATCTTTGAACGCTTGTAACTTTTTTGTCTTTCGTCCTACGATAAATTTGACCCCCATGTTGATGGTCCTACGTCAAATTTCCTTTCTTTTGCTGAAAACGGCGTCCTTTTATCTCTTCTAGTTTTCGAGCTATTCACGTTTAAAGTTGGAGGTTTTTTCAGAAAAAAAGCATTTACGTTATTTCGGCCCGAATTGAGCTGTCGAGCTAGGCATTCCTCTAAGCATTTCGCCTAGCTTCTTTGGTCATTTTGCAAGTTTCCAACGAGCATTTTCGGTCTTTCCAAGAATTTCGGAGTGATTTTCAAGCATCTCCAAAGTACATTTTCGGGCTTTCCAAGTATTTGGGAGTGATTTTCAAGCACCTCTAAAGTATATTTTTGGTCTTTCCAAGTATTTCAGAGTGATTTTCAAGCATCTCTAAAGTACATTTTCGGTCTTTCCAAGTATTTCGGAGTGATTTTCAAGCATCTTTAAAGTACATTTTCGGTCTTTCCAAGTATTTCGGGGTGATTTTCAAGCATCTTTAAAGTAAATTTTCAGTTATTCCAAGTATTTGGAAGTGATTTTCAAGCCTCGCCAAAGAACATTTTCAGTCTTTCCAAGTACTTGGGGGGCTTTTCAAGCATCTCCAACGGACATTTTTGAGCTTTTCAAGTATTTTGAGTGATTTTCAAGTGACTCCAAAGTATATTTTCAGTCTTTTCAAGTACTTCTAAGCGATTTTTAAGCATCTCTATAGTACATTTTCGGTCTTTCCAAGGACTTGGAAAAGATTTTCAAGCATCTCCAAAGTACATTTTCGGTCTTTTTAAGGACTTAAGGGGTATTTTTATGCTCTTTGATAGATATTTAAACTAAACCATGTAGATTATCATCCAGCATGCAAATTTTTGTGCTTAACTTGGAAGTTTATACTTGAAATCAGCAATTTTGTTTTGAAAAAAACCTCAAAAATTGCCTATCTTTGAACACTTGTAACTTTTTTGTCTTTCGTCCTACGTTAAATTTGACCCCCATATTGACGGTCCTACGTCAAATTTCCTTTCTTTTGCTGAAAACGGCGTCCTTTTATCTCTTCTAGTTTTCGAGCTATTCACGTTTAAAGTTGGAGGTTTTTTCAGAAAAAGAGCATTTACGTTATTTCGGCCCGAATTGAGCTATCGAGCTAGGCATTCCTCTAAGCATTTCGCCTAGCTTCTTTGGTCATTTTGCAAGTTTCCAACGAGCATTTTCGGTCTTTCCAAGTATTTCGGAGTGATTTTCAAGCATCTCCAAAGTACATTTTCGGGCTTTCCAAGTATTTGGGAGTGATTTTCAAGCACCTCCAAACTATATTTTTGGTCTTTCCAAGTATTTCGGAGTGATTTTCTAGCATCTCCAAAGTACATTTTTGGTCTTTCCAAGTATTTCGGAGTGATTTTCAAGCATCTCTAAAGTACATTTTCGGTCTTTCCAAGTATTTCGGAGTGATTTTCAAGCATCTTTAAAGTACATTTTCGGTCTTTCTTAGTATTTCGGGGTGATTTTCAAGCATCTTTAAAGTACATTTTCAGTAATTCCAAGTATTTGGAAGTGATTTTCAAGCCTCGCCAAAGAACATTTTCAGTCTTTCCAAGTACTTGGGGGGCTTTTCAAGCATCTCCAAAGGACATTTTTGAGCTTTTCAAGTATTCTGAGTGATTTTCAAGTGACTCCAAAGTATATTTTCAGTCTTTCCAAGTACTTCTAAGCGATTTTTAAGCATCTCCATAGTACATTTTCGGTCTTTCCAAGGACTTGGAAAAGATTTTCAAGCATCTCCAAAGTACATTTTCGGTCTTTTTAAGGACTTAAGGGGTATTTTTATGCTCTTTGATAGATATTTAAACTAAACCATGTAGATTATCATCCAGCATGCAAATTTTTGTGCTTAACTTGGAAGTTTATACTTGAAATCAGCAATTTTGTTTTGAAAAAAACCTCAAAAATTGCCTATCTTTGAACGCTTGTAACTTTTTTGTCTTTCGTCCTACGATAAATTTGACCCCCATGTTGATGGTCCTACGTCAAATTTCCTTTCTTTTGCTGAAAACGGCGTCCTTTTATCTCTTCTAGTTTTCGAGCTATTCACGTTTAAAGTTGGAGGTTTTTTCAGAAAAAAAGCATTTACGTTATTTCGGCCCGAATTGAGCTGTCGAGCTAGGCATTCCTCTAAGCATTTCGCCTAGCTTCTTTGGTCATTTTGCAAGTTTCCAACGAGCATTTTCGGTCTTTCCAAGAATTTCGGAGTGATTTTCAAGCATCTCCAAAGTACATTTTCGGGCTTTCCAAGTATTTGGGAGTGATTTTCAAGCACCTCTAAAGTATATTTTCGGTCTTTCCAAGTATTTCAGAGTGATTTTCAAGCATCTCTAAAGTACATTTTCGGTCTTTCCAAGTATTTCGGAGTGATTTTCAAGCATCTTTAAAGTACATTTTCGGTCTTTCCAAGTATTTCGGGGTGATTTTCAAGCATCTTTAAAGTAAATTTTCAGTTATTCCAAGTATTTGGAAGTGATTTTCAAGCCTCGCCAAAGAACATTTTCAGTCTTTCCAAGTACTTGGGGGGCTTTTCAAGCATCTCCAACGGACATTTTTGAGCTTTTCAAGTATTTTGAGTGATTTTCAAGTGACTCCAAAGTATATTTTCAGTCTTTTCAAGTACTTCTAAGCGATTTTTAAGCATCTCCATGGTACATTTTCGGTCTTTCCAAGGACTTGGAAAAGATTTTCAAGCATCTCCAAAGTACATTTTCGGTCTTTTTAAGGACTTAAGGGGTATTTTTATGCTCTTTGATAGATATTTAAACTAAACCATGTAGATTATCATCCAGCATGCAAATTTTTGTGCTTAACTTGGAAGTTTATACTTGAAATCAGCAATTTTGTTTTGAAAAAAACCTCAAAAATTGCCTATCTTTGAACGCTTGTAACTTTTTTGTCTTTCGTCCTACGATAAATTTGACCCCCATGTTGATGGTTCTACGTCAAATTTGCTTTCTTTTGCTGAAAACGGCGTCCTTTTATCTCTTCTAGTTTTCGAGCTATTCACGTTTAAAGTTGGAGGTTTTTTCAGAAAAAAAGCATTTACGTTATTTCGGCCCGAATTGAGCTGTCGAGCTAGGCATTCCTCTAAGCATTTCGCCTAGCTTCTTTGGTCATTTTGCAAGTTTCCAACGAGCATTTTCGGTCTTTCCAAGTATTTCGGAGTGATTTTCAAGCATCTCCAAAGTACATTTTCGGGCTTTCCAAGTATTTGGGAGTGATTTTCAAGCACCTCCAAAGTATATTTTCGGTCTTTCCAAGTATTTCGGAGTGATTTTCTAGCATCTCCAAAGTACATTTTCGGTCTTTCCAAGTATTTCAGAGTGATTTTCAAGCATCTCTAAAGTACATTTTCGGTCTTTCCAAGTATTTCGGAGTGATTTTCAAGCATCTTTAAAGTACATTTTCGGTCTTTCCAAGTATTTCGGGGTGATTTTCAAGCATCTTTAAAGTAAATTTTCAGTTATTCCAAGTATTTGGAAGTGATTTTCAAGCCTCGCCAAAGAACATTTTCAGTCTTTCCAAGTACATGGGGGGCTTTTCAAGCATCTCCAACGGACATTTTTGAGCTTTTCAAGTATTTTGAGTGATTTTCAAGTGAATCCAAAGTATATTTTCAGTCTTTTCAAGTACTTCTAAGCGATTTTTAAGCATCTCCATAGTACATTTTCGGTCTTTCCAAGGACTTGGAAAAGATTTTCAAGCATCTCCAAAGTACATTTTCGGTCTTTTTAAGGACTTAAGGGGTATTTTTATGCTCTTTGATAGATATTTAAACTAAACCATGTAGATTATCATCCAGCATGCAAATTTTTGTGCTTAACTTGGAAGTTTATACTTGAAATCAGCAATTTTGTTTTGAAAAAAACCTCAAAAATTGCCTATCTTTGAACACTTGTAACTTTTTTGTCTTTCGTCCTACGATAAATTTGACCCCCATGTTGATGGTCCTACGTCAAATTTCCTTTCTTTTGCTGAAAACGGCGTCCTTTTATCTCTTCTAGTTTTCGAGCTATTCACGTTTAAAGTTGGAGGTTTTTTCAGAAAAAAAGCATTTACGTTATTTCGGCCCGAATTGAGCTGTCGAGCTAGGCATTCCTCTAAGCATTTCGCCTAGCTTCTTTGGTCATTTTGCAAGTTTCCAACGAGCATTTTCGGTCTTTCCAAGAATTTCGGAGTGATTTTCAAGCATCTCCAAAGTACATTTTCGGGCTTTCCAAGTATTTGGGAGTGATTTTCAAGCACCTCTAAAGTATATTTTCGGTCTTTCCAAGTATTTCAGAGTGATTTTCAAGCATCTCTAAAGTACATTTTCGGTCTTTCCAAGTATTTCGGAGTGATTTTCAAGCATCTTTAAAGTACATTTTCGGTCTTTCCAAGTATTTCGGGGTGATTTTCAAGCATCTTTAAAGTAAATTTTCAGTTATTCCAAGTATTTGGAAGTGATTTTCAAGCCTCGCCAAAGAACATTTTCAGTCTTTCCAAGTACTTGGGGGGCTTTTCAAGCATCTCCAACGGACATTTTTGAGCTTTTCAAGTATTTTGAGTGATTTTCAAGTGACTCCAAAGTATATTTTCAGTCTTTTCAAGTACTTCTAAGCGATTTTTAAGCATCTCCATGGTACATTTTCGGTCTTTCCAAGGACTTGGAAAAGATTTTCAAGCATCTCCAAAGTACATTTTCGGTCTTTTTAAGGACTTAAGGGGTATTTTTATGCTCTTTGATAGATATTTAAACTAAACCATGTAGATTATCATCCAGCATGCAAATTTTTGTGCTTAACTTGGAAGTTTATACTTGAAATCAGCAATTTTGTTTTGAAAAAAACCTCAAAAATTGCCTATCTTTGAACGCTTGTAACTTTTTTGTCTTTCGTCCTACGATAAATTTGACCCCCATGTTGATGGTCCTACGTCAAATTTGCTTTCTTTTGCTGAAAACGGCGTCCTTTTATCTCTTCTAGTTTTCGAGCTATTCACGTTTAAAGTTGGAGGTTTTTTCAGAAAAAAAGCATTTACGTTATTTCGGCCCGAATTGAGCTGTCGAGCTAGGCATTCCTCTAAGCATTTCGCCTAGCTTCTTTGGTCATTTTGCAAGTTTCCAACGAACATTTTCGGTCTTTCCAAGTATTTCGGAGTGATTTTCAAGCATCTCCAAAGTACATTTTCGGGCTTTCCAAGTATTTGGGAGTGATTTTCAAGCACCTCCAAAGTATATTTTCGGTCTTTCCAAGTATTTCGGAGTGATTTTCTAGCATCTCCAAAGTACATTTTCGGTCTTTCCAAGTATTTCAGAGTGATTTTCAAGCATCTCTAAAGTACATTTTCGGTCTTTCCAAGTATTTCGGAGTGATTTTCAAGCATCTTTAAAGTACATTTTCGGTCTTTCCAAGTATTTCGGGGTGATTTTCAAGCATCTTTAAAGTAAATTTTCAGTTATTCCAAGTATTTGGAAGTGATTTTCAAGCCTCGCCAAAGAACATTTTCAGTCTTTCCAAGTACATGGGGGGCTTTTCAAGCATCTCCAACGGACATTTTTGAGCTTTTCAAGTATTTTGAGTGATTTTCAAGTGAATCCAAAGTATATTTTCAGTCTTTTCAAGTGCTTCTAAGCGATTTTTAAGCATCTCCATAGTACATTTTCGGTCTTTCCAAGGACTTGGAAAAGATTTTCAAGCATCTCCAAAGTACATTTTCGGTCTTTTTAAGGACTTAAGGGGTATTTTTATGCTCTTTGATAGATATTTAAACTAAACCATGTAGATTATCATCCAGCATGCAAATTTTTGTGCTTAACTTGGAAGTTTATACTTGAAATCAGCAATTTTGTTTTGAAAAAAACCTCAAAAATTGCCTATCTTTGAACGCTTGTAACTTTTTTGTCTTTCGTCCTACGATAAATTTGACCCCCATGTTGATGGTCCTACGTCAAATTTGCTTTCTTTTGCTGAAAACGGCGTCCTTTTATCTCTTCTAGTTTTCGAGCTATTCACGTTTAAAGTTGGAGGTTTTTTCAGAAAAAGAGCATTTACGTTATTTCGGCCCGAATTGAGCTGTCGAGCTAGGCATTCCTCTAAGCATTTCGCCTAGCTTCTTTGGTCATTTTGCAAGTTTCCAACGAGCATTTTCGGTCTTTCCAAGTATTTCGGAGTGATTTTCAAGCATCTCCAAAGTACATTTTCGGGCTTTCCAAGTATTTGGGAGTGATTTTCAAGCACCTCCAAAGTATATTTTCGGTCTTTCCAAGTATTTCGGAGTGATTTTCTAGCATCTCCAAAGTACATTTTCGGTCTTTCCAAGTATTTCAGAGTGATTTTCAAGCATCTCTAAAGTACATTTTCGGTCTTTCCAAGTATTTCGGAGTGATTTTCAAGCATCTTTAAAGTACATTTTCGGTCTTTCCAAGTATTTCGGGGTGATTTTCAAGCATCTTTAAAGTAAATTTTCAGTTATTCCAAGTATTTGGAAGTGATTTTCAAGCCTCGCCAAAGAACATTTTCAGTCTTTCCAAGTACATGGGGGGCTTTTCAAGCATCTCCAACGGACATTTTTGAGCTTTTCAAGTATTTTGAGTGATTTTCAAGTGAATCCAAAGTATATTTTCAGTCTTTTCAAGTACTTCTAAGCGATTTTTAAGCATCTCCATAGTACATTTTCGGTCTTTCCAAGGACTTGGAAAAGATTTTCAAGCATCTCCAAAGTACATTTTCGGTCTTTTTAAGGTCTTAAGGGGTATTTTTATGCTCTTTGATAGATATTTAAACTAAACCATGTAGATTATCATCCAGCATGCAAATTTTTGTGCTTAACTTGGAAGTTTATACTTGAAATCAGCAATTTTGTTTTGAAAAAAACCTCAAAAATTGCCTATCTTTGAACACTTGTAACTTTTTTGTCTTTCGTCCTACGTTAAATTTGACCCCCATATTGACGGTCCTACGTCAAATTTCCTTTCTTTTGCTGAAAACGGCGTCCTTTTATCTCTTCTAGTTTTCGAGCTATTCACGTTTAAAGTTGGAGGTTTTTTCAGAAAAAGAGCATTTACGTTATTTCGGCCCGAATTGAGCTATCGAGCTAGGCATTCCTCTAAGCATTTCGCCTAGCTTCTTTGGTCATTTTGCAAGTTTCCAACGAGCATTTTCGGTCTTTCCAAGTATTTCGGAGTGATTTTCAAGCATCTCCAAAGTACATTTTCGGGCTTTCCAAGTATTTGGGAGTGATTTTCAAGCACCTCCAAACTATATTTTTGGTCTTTCCAAGTATTTCGGAGTGATTTTCTAGCATCTCCAAAGTACATTTTCGGTCTTTCCAAGTATTTCGGAGTGATTTTCAAGCATCTCTAAAGTACATTTTCGGTCTTTCCAAGTATTTCGGAGTGATTTTCAAGCATCTTTAAAGTACATTTTCGGTCTTTCTTAGTATTTCGGGGTGATTTTCAAGCATCTTTAAAGTACATTTTCAGTAATTCCAAGTATTTGGAAGTGATTTTCAAGCCTCGCCAAAGAACATTTTCAGTCTTTAGAAGTACTTGGGGGGCTTTTCAAGCATCTCCAAAGGACATTTTTGAGCTTTTCAAGTATTCTGAGTGATTTTCAAGTGACTCCAAAGTATATTTTCAGTCTTTCCAAGTACTTCTAAGCGATTTTTAAGCATCTCCATAGTACATTTTCGGTCTTTCCAAGGACTTGGAAAAGATTTTCAAGCATCTCCAAAGTACATTTTCGGTCTTTTTAAGGACTTAAGGGGTATTTTTATGCTCTTTGATAGATATTTAAACTAAACCATGTATATTATCATCCAGCATGCAAATTTTTGTGCTTAACTTGGAAGTTTATACTTGAAATCAGCAATTTTGTTTTGAAAAAAACCTCAAAAATTGCCTATCTTTGAACGCTTGTAACTTTTTTGTCTTTCGTCCTACGTTAAATTTGACCCCCTTGTTGACGGTCCTACGTCAAATTTTTTTTCTTTTGCTGAAAACGGCGTCCTTTTATCTCTTCTAGTTTTCGAGCTATTCACGTTTAAAGTTGGAGGTTTTTTCAGAAAAAGAGCATTTACGTTATTTCGGCCCGAATTGAGCTGTCGAGCTAGGCATTCCTCTAAGCATTTCGCCTAGCTTCTTTGGTCATTTTGCAAGTTTCCAACGAGCATTTTCGGTCTTTCCAAGTATTTCGGAGTGATTTTCAAGCATCTCCAAAGTACATTTTCGGGCTTTCCAAGTATTTGGGAGTGATTTTCAAGCACCTCCAAAGTATATTTTCGGTCTTTCCAAGTATTTCGGAGTGATTTTCTAGCATCTCCAAAGTACATTTTCGGTCTTTCCAAGTATTTCAGAGTGATTTTCAAGCATCTCTAAAGTACATTTTCGGTCTTTCCAAGTATTTCGGAGTGATTTTCAAGCATCTTTAAAGTACATTTTCGGTCTTTCCAAGTATTTCGGGGTGATTTTCAAGCATCTTTAAAGTAAATTTTCAGTTATTCCAAGTATTTGGAAGTGATTTTCAAGCCTCGCCAAAGAACATTTTCAGTCTTTCCAAGTACATGGGGGGCTTTTCAAGCATCTCCAACGGACATTTTTGAGCTTTTCAAGTATTTTGAGTGATTTTCAAGTGACTCCAAAGTATATTTTCAGTCTTTTCAAGTACTTCTAAGCGATTTTTAAGCATCTCCATAGTACATTTTCGGTCTTTCCAAGGACTTGGAAAAGATTTTCAAGCATCTCCAAAGTACGTTTTCGGTCTTTTTAAGGACTTAAGGGGTATTTTTATGCTCTTTGATAGATATTTAAACTAAACCATGTAGATTATCATCCAGCATGCAAATTTTTGTGCTTAACTTGGAAGTTTATACTTGAAATCAGCAATTTTGTTTTGAAAAAAACCTCAAAAATTGCCTATCTTTGAACACTTGTAACTTTTTTGTCTTCCGTCCTACGATAAATTTGACCCCCATGTTGATGGTCCTACGTCAAATTTCCTTTCTTTTGCTGAAAACGGCGTCCTTTTATCTCTTCTAGTTTTCGAGCTATTCACGTTTAAAGTTGGAGGTTTTTTCAGAAAAAAAGCATTTACGTTATTTCGGCCCGAATTGAGCTGTCGAGCTAGGCATTCCTCTAAGCATTTCGCCTAGCTTCTTTGGTCATTTTGCAAGTTTCCAACGAGCATTTTCGGTCTTTCCAAGAATTTCGGAGTGATTTTCAAGCATCTCCAAAGTACATTTTCGGGCTTTCCAAGTATTTGGGAGTGATTTTCAAGCACCTCTAAAATATATTTTCGGTCTTTCCAAGTATTTCAGAGTGATTTTCAAGCATCTCTAAAGTACATTTTCGGTCTTTCCAAGTATTTCGGAGTGATTTTCAAGCATCTTTAAAGTACATTTTCGGTCTTTCCAAGTATTTCGGGGTGATTTTCAAGCATCTTTAAAGTAAATTTTCAGTTATTCCAAGTATTTGGAAGTGATTTTCAAGCCTCGCCAAAGAACATTTTCAGTCTTTCCAAGTACTTGGGGGGCTTTTCAAGCATCTCCAACGGACATTTTTGAGCTTTTCAAGTATTTTGAGTGATTTTCAAGTGACTCCAAAGTATATTTTCAGTCTTTTCAAGTACTTCTAAGCGATTTTTAAGCATCTCCATGGTACATTTTCGGTCTTTCCAAGGACTTGGAAAAGATTTTCAAGCATCTCCAAAGTACATTTTCGGTCTTTTTAAGGACTTAAGGGGTATTTTTATGCTCTTTGATAGATATTTAAACTAAACCATGTAGATTATCATCCAGCATGCAAATTTTTGTGCTTAACTTGGAAGTTTATACTTGAAATCAGCAATTTTGTTTTGAAAAAAACCTCAAAAATTGCCTATCTTTGAACGCTTGTAACTTTTTTGTCTTTCGTCCTACGATAAATTTGACCCCCATGTTGATGGTCCTACGTCAAATTTGCTTTCTTTTGCTGAAAACGGCGTCCTTTTATCTCTTTTAATAGCTCGAAAACTAGAGCTATTCACGTTTAAAGTTGGAGGTTTTTTCAGAAAAAAAGCATTTACGTTATTTCGGCCCGAATTGAGCTGTCGAGCTAGGCATTCCTCTAAGCATTTCGCCTAGCTTCTTTGGTCATTTTGCAAGTTTCCAACGAGCATTTTCGGTCTTTCCAAGTATTTCGGAGTGATTTTCAAGCATCTCCAAAGTACATTTTCGGGCTTTCCAAGTATTTGGGAGTGATTTTCAAGCACCTCCAAAGTATATTTTCGGTCTTTCCAAGTATTTCGGAGTGATTTTCTAGCATCTCCAAAGTACATTTTCGGTCTTTCCAAGTATTTCGGAGTGATTTTCAAGCATCTCTAAAGTACATTTTCGGTCTTTCCAAGTATTTCGGAGTGATTTTCAAGCATCTTTAAAGTACATTTTCGGTCTTTCCAAGTATTTCGGGGTGATTTTCAAGCATCTTTAAAGTAAATTTTCAGTTATTCCAAGTATTTGGAAGTGATTTTCAAGCCTCGCCAAAGAACATTTTCAGTCTTTCCAAGTACTTGGGGGGCTTTTCAAGCATCTCCAACGGACATTTTTGAGCTTTTCAAGTATTTTGAGTGATTTTCAAGTGAATCCAAAGTATATTTTCAGTCTTTTCAAGTACTTCTAAGCGATTTTTAAGCATCTCCATAGTACATTTTCGGTCTTTCCAAGGACTTGGAAAAGATTTTCAAGCATCTCCAAAGTACATTTTCGGTCTTTTTAAGGACTTAAGGGGTATTTTTATGCTCTTTGATAGATATTTAAACTAAACCATGTAGATTATCATCCAGCATGCAAATTTTTGTGCTTAACTTGGAAGTTTATACTTGAAATCAGCAATTTTGTTTTGAAAAAAACCTCAAAAATTGCCTATCTTTGAACACTTGTAACTTTTTTGTCTTTCGTCCTACGTTAAATTTGACCCCCATATTGACGGTCCTACGTCAAATTTCCTTTCTTTTGCTGAAAACGGCGTCCTTTTATCTCTTCTAGTTTTCGAGCTATTCACGTTTAAAGTTGGAGGTTTTTTCAGAAAAAGAGCATTTACGTTATTTCGGCCCGAATTGAGCTATCGAGCTAGGCATTCCTCTAAGCATTTCGCCTAGCTTCTTTGGTCATTTTGCAAGTTTCCAACGAGCATTTTCGGTCTTTCCAAGTATTTCGGAGTGATTTTCAAGCATCTCCAAAGTACATTTTCGGGCTTTCCAAGTATTTGGGAGTGATTTTCAAGCACCTCCAAACTATATTTTTGGTCTTTCCAAGTATTTCGGAGTGATTTTCTAGCATCTCCAAAGTACATTTTCGGTCTTTCCAAGTATTTCGGAGTGATTTTCAAGCATCTCTAAAGTACATTTTCGGTCTTTCCAAGTATTTCGGAGTGATTTTCAAGCATCTTTAAAGTACATTTTCGGTCTTTCTTAGTATTTCGGGGTGATTTTCAAGCATCTTTAAAGTACATTTTCAGTAATTCCAAGTATTTGGAAGTGATTTTCAAGCCTCTCCAAAGAACATTTTCAGTCTTTCCAAGTACTTGGGGGGCTTTTCAAGCATCTCCAAAGGACATTTTTGAGCTTTTCAAGTATTCTGAGTGATTTTCAAGTGACTCCAAAGTATATTTTCAGTCTTTCCAAGTACTTCTAAGCGATTTTTAAGCATCTCCATAGTACATTTTCGGTCTTTCCAAGGACTTGGAAAAGATTTTCAAGCATCTCCAAAGTACATTTTCGGTCTTTTTAAGGACTTAAGGGGTATTTTTATGCTCTTTGATAGATATTTAAACTAAACCATGTATATTATCATCCAGCATGCAAATTTTTGTGCTTAACTTGGAAGTTTATACTTGAAATCAGCAATTTTGTTTTGAAAAAAACCTCAAAAATTGCCTATCTTTGAACGCTTGTAACTTTTTTGTCTTTCGTCCTACGTTAAATTTGACCCCCTTGTTGACGGTCCTACGTCAAATTTTCTTTCTTTTGCTGAAAACGGCGTCCTTTTATCTCTTCTAGTTTTCGAGCTATTCACGTTTAAAGTTGGAGGTTTTTTCAGAAAAAGAGCATTTACGTTATTTCGGCCCGAATTGAGCTGTCGAGCTAGGCATTCCTCTAAGCATTTCGCCTAGCTTCTTTGGTCATTTTGCAAGTTTCCAACGAGCATTTTCGGTCTTTCCAAGTATTTCGGAGTGATTTTCAAGCATCTCCAAAGTACATTTTCGGGCTTTCCAAGTATTTGGGAGTGATTTTCAAGCACCTCCAAAGTATATTTTCGGTCTTTCCAAGTATTTCGGAGTGATTTTCTAGCATCTCCAAAGTACATTTTCGGTCTTTCCAAGTATTTCAGAGTGATTTTCAAGCATCTCTAAAGTACATTTTCGGTCTTTCCAAGTATTTCGGAGTGATTTTCAAGCATCTTTAAAGTACATTTTCGGTCTTTCCAAGTATTTCGGGGTGATTTTCAAGCATCTTTAAAGTAAATTTTCAGTTATTCCAAGTATTTGGAAGTGATTTTCAAGCCTCGCCAAAGAACATTTTCAGTCTTTCCAAGTACATGGGGGGCTTTTCAAGCATCTCCAACGGACATTTTTGAGCTTTTCAAGTATTTTGAGTGATTTTCAAGTGACTCCAAAGTATATTTTCAGTCTTTTCAAGTACTTCTAAGCGATTTTTAAGCATCTCCATAGTACATTTTCGGTCTTTCCAAGGACTTGGAAAAGATTTTCAAGCATCTCCAAAGTACATTTTCGGTCTTTTTAAGGACTTAAGGGGTATTTTTATGCTCTTTGATAGATATTTAAACTAAACCATGTAGATTATCATCCAGCATGCAAATTTTTGTGCTTAACTTGGAAGTTTATACTTGAAATCAGCAATTTTGTTTTGAAAAAAACCTCAAAAATTGCCTATTTTTGAACACTTGTTACTTTTTTGTCTTTCGTCCTACGTTAAATTTGACCCCCATGTTGACGGTCCTACGTCAAATTTCCTTTCTTTTGCTGAAAACGGCGTCCTTTTATCTCTTCTAGTTTTCGAGCTATTCACATTTAAAGTTGGAGGTTTTTTCAGAAAAAGAGCATTTACGTTATTTCGGCCCGAATTGAGCTATCGAGCTAGGCATTCCTCTAAGCATTTCGCCTAGCTTCTTTGGTCATTTTGCAAGTTTCCAACGAGCATTTTCGGTCTTTCCAAGTATTTCGGAGTGATTTTCAAGCATCTCCAAAGTACATTTTCGGGCTTTCCAAGTATTTGGGAGTGATTTTCAAGCACCTCCAAACTATATTTTTGGTCTTTCCAAGTATTTCGGAGTGATTTTCTAGCATCTCCAAAGTACATTTTCGGTCTTTCCAAGTATTTCGGAGTGATTTTCAAGCATCTCTAAAGTACATTTTCGGTCTTTCCAAGTATTTCGGAGTGATTTTCAAGCATCTTTAAAGAACATTTTCGGTCTTTCTTAGTATTTCGGGGTGATTTTCAAGCATCTTTAAAGTACATTTTCAGTTATTCCAAGTATTTGGAAGTGATTTTCAAGCCTCGCCAAAGAACATTTTCAGTCTTTCCAAGTACTTGGGGGGCTTTTCAAGCATCTCCAAAGGACATTTTTGAGCTTTTCAAGTATTCTGAGTGATTTTCAAGTGACTCCAAAGTATATTTTCAGTCTTTCCAAGTACTTCTAAGCGATTTTTAAGCATCTCCATAGTACATTTTCGGTCTTTCCAAGGACTTGGAAAAGATTTTCAAGCATCTCCAAAGTACATTTTCGGTCTTTTTAAGGACTTAAGGGGTATTTTTATGCTCTTTGATAGATATTTAAACTAAACCATGTAGATTATCATCCAGCATGCAAATTTTTGTGCTTAGCTTGGAAGTTTATACTTGAAATCAGCAATTTTGTTTTGAAAAAAACCTCAAAAATTGCCTATCTTTGAACGCTTGTAACTTTTTTGTCTTTCGTCCTACGTTAAATTTGACCCCCATGTTGACGGTCCTACGTCAAATTTCCTTTCTTTTGCTGAAAACGGCGTCCTTTTATCTCTTCTAGTTTTCGAGCTATTCACGTTTAAAGTTGGAGGTTTTTTCAGAAAAAAAGCATTTACGTTATTTCGGCCCGAATTGAGCTGTCGAGCTAGGCATTCCTCTAAGCATTTCGCCTAGCTTCTTTGGTCATTTTGCAAGTTTCCAACGAGCATTTTCGGTCTTTCCAAGTATTTCGGAGTGATTTTCAAGCATCTCCAAAGTACATTTTCGGGCTTTCCAAGTATTTGGGAGTGATTTTCAAGCACCTCCAAAGTATATTTTCGGTCTTTCCAAGTATTTCGGAGAGATTTTCTAGCATCTCCAAAGTACATTTTCGGTCTTTCCAAGTATTTCAGAGTGATTTTCAAGCATCTCTAAAGTACATTTTCGGTCTTTCCAAGTATTTCGGAGTGATTTTCAAGCATCTTTAAAGTACATTTTCGGTCTTTCCAAGTATTTCGGGGTGATTTTCAAGCATCTTTAAAGTAAATTTTCAGTTATTCCAAGTATTTGGAAGTGATTTCCAAGCCTCGCCAAAGAACATTTTCAGTCTTTCCAAGTACTTGGGGGCTTTTCAAGCATCTCCAACGGACATTTTTGAGCTTTTCAAGTATTTTGAGTGATTTTCAAGTGACTCCAAAGTATATTTTCAGTCTTTTCAAGTAA
This sequence comes from Anopheles coustani, assembly GCF_943734705.1. Lineage (NCBI taxonomy): Eukaryota > Metazoa > Arthropoda > Insecta > Diptera > Culicidae > Anopheles > Anopheles coustani. The sequence goes on along the minus strand of NW_026525130.1, from coordinate 272,630 downwards.
TTCTAAGCGATTTTTAAGCATCTCCATAGTACATTTTCGGTCTTTCCAAGGACTTGGAAAAGATTTTCAAGCATCTCCAAAGTACATTTTCGGTCTTTTTAAGGACTTAAGGGGTATTTTTATGCTCTTTGATAGATATTTAAACTAAACCATGTAGATTATCATCCAGCATGCAAATTTTTGTGCTTAACTTGGAAGTTTATACTTGAAATCAGCAATTTTGTTTTGAAAAAAACCTCAAAAATTGCCTATCTTTGAACGCTTGTAACTTTTTTGTCTTTCGTCCTTCGTTAAATTTGACCCCCATGTTGACGGTCCTACGTCAAATTTCCTTTCTTTTGCTGAAAACGGCGTCCTTTTATCTCTTCTAGTTTTCGAGCTATTCACGTTTAAAGTTGGAGGTTTTTTCAGAAAAAGAGCATTTACGTTATTTCGGCCCGAATTGAGCTATCGAGCTAGGCATTCCTCTTAGCATTTCGCCTAGCTTCTTTGGTCATTTTGCAAGTTTCCAACGAGCATTTTCGGTCTTTCCAAGAATTTCGGAGTGATTTTCAAGCATCTCCAAAGTACATTTTCGGGCTTTCCAAGTATTTGGGAGTGATTTTCAAGCACCTCTAAAGTATATTTTCGGTCTTTCCAAGTATTTCAGAGTGATTTTCAAGCATCTCTAAAGTACATTTTCGGTCTTTCCAAGTATTTCGGAGTGATTTTCAAGCATCTTTAAAGTACATTTTCGGTCTTTCCAAGTATTTCGGGGTGATTTTCAAGCATCTTTAAAGTAAATTTTCAGTTATTCCAAGTATTTGGAAGTGATTTTCAAGCCTCGCCAAAGAACATTTTCAGTCTTTCCAAGTACTTGGGGGGCTTTTCAAGCATCTCCAAAGGACATTTTTGAGCTTTTCAAGTATTTTGAGTGATTTTCAAGTGACTCCAAAGTATATTTTCAGTCTTTTCAAGTACTTCTTAGCGATTTTTAAGCATCTCCATAGTACATTTTCGGTCTTTCCAAGTACTTGGAAAAAGTTTTCAAGCATCTCCAAAGTACATTTTCGGTCTTTTTAAGGACTTAAGGGGTATTTTTATGCTCTTTGATAGATATTTAAACTAAACCATGTAGATTATCATCCACCATGCAAATTTTTGTGCTTATCTTGGAAGTTTATACTTGAAATCAGCAATTTTGTTTTGAAAAAAACCTCAAAAATTGCCTATTTTTGAACGCTTGTAACTTTTTTGTCTTACGTCCTACGTTAAATTTGACCCCCATGTTGACGGTCCTACGTCAAATTTCCTTTCTTTTGCTGAAAACGGCGTCCTTTTATCTCTTCTAGTTTTCGAGCTATTCACGTTTAAAGTTGGAGGTTTTTTCAGAAAAAGAGCATTTACGTTATTTCGGCCCGAATTGAGCTATCGAGCTAGGCATTCCTCTAAGCATTTCGCCTAGCTTCTTTGGTCATTTTGCAAGTTTCCAACGAGCATTTTCGGTCTTTCCAAGTATTTCGGAGTGATTTTCAAGCATCTCCAAAGTACATTTTCGGGCTTTCCAAGTATTTGGGAGTGATTTTCAAGCACCTCCAAACTATATTTTTGGTCTTTCCAAGTATTTCGGAGTGATTTTCTAGCATCTCCAAAGTACATTTTCGGTCTTTCCAAGTATTTCGGAGTGATTTTCAAGCATCTCTAAAGTACATTTTCGGTCTTTCCAAGTATTTCGGAGTGATTTTCAAGCATCTTTAAAGTACATTTTCGGTCTTTCTTAGTATTTCGGGGTGATTTTCAAGCATCTTTAAAGTACATTTTCAGTAATTCCAAGTATTTGGAAGTGATTTTCAAGCCTCGCCAAAGAACATTTTCAGTCTTTCCAAGTACTTGGGGGGCTTTTCAAGCATCTCCAAAGGACATTTTTGAGCTTTTCAAGTATTCTGAGTGATTTTCAAGTGACTCCAAAGTATATTTTCAGTCTTTCCAAGTACTTCTAAGCGATTTTTAAGCATCTCCATAGTACATTTTCGGTCTTTCCAAGGACTTGGAAAAGATTTTCAAGCATCTCCAAAGTACATTTTCGGTCTTTTTAAGGACTTAAGGGGTATTTTTATGCTCTTTGATAGATATTTAAACTAAACCATGTATATTATCATCCAGCATGCAAATTTTTGTGCTTAACTTGGAAGTTTATACTTGAAATCAGCAATTTTGTTTTGAAAAAAACCTCAAAAATTGCCTATCTTTGAACGCTTGTAACTTTTTTGTCTTTCGTCCTACGTTAAATTTGACCCCCTTGTTGACGGTCCTACGTCAAATTTCCTTTCTTTTGCTGAAAACGGCGTCCTTTTATCTCTTCTAGTTTTCGAGCTATTCACGTTAAAAGTTGGAGGTTTTTTCAGAAAAAGAGCATTTACGTTATTTCGGCCCGAATTGAGCTGTCGAGCTAGGCATTCCTCTAAGCATTTCGCCTAGCTTCTTTGGTCATTTTGCAAGTTTCCAACGAGCATTTTCGGTCTTTCCAAGTATTTCGGAGTGATTTTCAAGCATCTCCAAAGTACATTTTCGGGCTTTCCAAGTATTTGGGAGTGATTTTCAAGCACCTCCAAAGTATATTTTCGGTCTTTCCAAGTATTTCGGAGTGATTTTCTAGCATCTCCAAAGTACATTTTCGGTCTTTCCAAGTATTTCAGAGTGATTTTCAAGCATCTCTAAAGTACATTTTCGGTCTTTCCAAGTATTTCGGAGTGATTTTCAAGCATCTTTAAAGTACATTTTCGGTCTTTCCAAGTATTTCGGGGTGATTTTCAAGCATCTTTAAAGTAAATTTTCAGTTATTCCAAGTATTTGGAAGTGATTTTCAAGCCTCGCCAAAGAACATTTTCAGTCTTTCCAAGTACATGGGGGGCTTTTCAAGCATCTCCAACGGACATTTTTGAGCTTTTCAAGTATTTTGAGTGATTTTCAAGTGACTCCAAAGTATATTTTCAGTCTTTTCAAGTACTTCTAAGCGATTTTTAAGCATCTCCATAGTACATTTTCGGTCTTTCCAAGGACTTGGAAAAGATTTTCAAGCATCTCCAAAGTACATTTTCGGTCTTTTTAAGGACTTAAGGGGTATTTTTATGCTCTTTGATAGATATTTAAACTAAACCATGTAGATTATCATCCAGCATGCAAATTTTTGTGCTTAACTTGGAAGTTTATACTTGAAATCAGCAATTTTGTTTTGAAAAAAACCTCAAAAATTGCCTATCTTTGAACACTTGTAACTTTTTTGTCTTTCGTCCTACGTTAAATTTGACCCCCATATTGACGGTCCTACGTCAAATTTCCTTTCTTTTGCTGAAAACGGCGTCCTTTTATCTCTTCTAGTTTTCGAGCTATTCACGTTTAAAGTTGGAGGTTTTTTCAGAAAAAGAGCATTTACGTTATTTCGGCCCGAATTGAGCTATCGAGCTAGGCATTCCTCTAAGCATTTCGCCTAGCTTCTTTGGTCATTTTGCAAGTTTCCAACGAGCATTTTCGGTCTTTCCAAGTATTTCGGAGTGATTTTCAAGCATCTCCAAAGTACATTTTCGGGCTTTCCAAGTATTTGGGAGTGATTTTCAAGCACCTCCAAACTATATTTTTGGTCTTTCCAAGTATTTCGGAGTGATTTTCTAGCATCTCCAAAGTACATTTTCGGTCTTTCCAAGTATTTCGGAGTGATTTTCAAGCATCTCTAAAGTACATTTTCGGTCTTTCCAAGTATTTCGGAGTGATTTTCAAGCATCTTTAAAGTACATTTTCGGTCTTTCTTAGTATTTCGGGGTGATTTTCAAGCATCTTTAAAGTACATTTTCAGTAATTCCAAGTATTTGGAAGTGATTTTCAAGCCTCGCCAAAGAACATTTTCAGTCTTTCCAAGTACTTGGGGGGCTTTTCAAGCATCTCCAAAGGACATTTTTGAGCTTTTCAAGTATTCTGAGTGATTTTCAAGTGACTCCAAAGTATATTTTCAGTCTTTCCAAGTACTTCTAAGCGATTTTTAAGCATCTCCATAGTACATTTTCGGTCTTTCCAAGGACTTGGAAAAGATTTTCAAGCATCTCCAAAGTACATTTTCGGTCTTTTTAAGGACTTAAGGGGTATTTTTATGCTCTTTGATAGATATTTAAACTAAACCATGTAGATTATCATCCAGCATGCAAATTTTTGTGCTTAACTTGGAAGTTTATACTTGAAATCAGCAATTTTGTTTTGAAAAAAACCTCAAAAATTGCCTATCTTTGAACACTTGTAACTTTTTTGTCTTTCGTCCTACGTTAAATTTGACCCCCTTGTTGATGGTCCTACGTCAAATTTGCTTTCTTTTGCTGAAAACGGCGTCCTTTTATCTCTTCTAGTTTTCGAGCTATTCACGTTTAAAGTTGGAGGTTTTTTCAGAAAAAGAGCATTTACGTTATTTCGGCCCGAATTGAGCTATCGAGCTAGGCATTCCTCTTAGCATTTCGCCTAGCTTCTTTGGTCATTTTGCAAGTTTCCAACGAGCATTTTCGGTCTTTCCAAGTATTTCGGAGTGATTTTCAAGCATCTCCAAAGTACATTTTCGGGCTTTCCAAGTATTTGGGAGTGATTTTCAAGCACCTCCAAACTATATTTTTGGTCTTTCCAAGTATTTCGGAGTGATTTTCTAGCATCTCCAAAGTACATTTTCGGTCTTTCCAAGTATTTCGGAGTGATTTTCAAGCATCTCTAAAGTACATTTTCGGTCTTTCCAAGTATTTCGGAGTGATTTTCAAGCATCTTTAAAGTACATTTTCGGTCTTTCTTAGTATTTCGGGGTGATTTTCAAGCATCTTTAAAGTACATTTTCAGTAATTCCAAGTATTTGGAAGTGATTTTCAAGCCTCTCCAAAGAACATTTTCAGTCTTTCCAAGTACTTGGGGGGCTTTTCAAGCATCTCCAAAGGACATTTTTGAGCTTTTCAAGTATTCTGAGTGATTTTCAAGTGACTCCAAAGTATATTTTCAGTCTTTCCAAGTACTTCTAAGCGATTTTTAAGCATCTCCATAGTACATTTTCGGTCTTTCCAAGGACTTGGAAAAGATTTTCAAGCATCTCCAAAGTACATTTTCGGTCTTTTTAAGGACTTAAGGGGTATTTTTATGCTCTTTGATAGATATTTAAACTAAACCATGTATATTATCATCCAGCATGCAAATTTTTGTGCTTAACTTGGAAGTTTATACTTGAAATCAGCAATTTTGTTTTGAAAAAAACCTCAAAAATTGCCTATCTTTGAACGCTTGTAACTTTTTTGTCTTTCGTCCTACGTTAAATTTGACCCCCTTGTTGACGGTCCTACGTCAAATTTTCTTTCTTTTGCTGAAAACGGCGTCCTTTTATCTCTTCTAGTTTTCGAGCTATTCACGTTTAAAGTTGGAGGTTTTTTCAGAAAAAGAGCATTTACGTTATTTCGGCCCGAATTGAGCTGTCGAGCTAGGCATTCCTCTAAGCATTTCGCCTAGCTTCTTTGGTCATTTTGCAAGTTTCCAACGAGCATTTTCGGTCTTTCCAAGTATTTCGGAGTGATTTTCAAGCATCTCCAAAGTACATTTTCGGGCTTTCCAAGTATTTGGGAGTGATTTTCAAGCACCTCCAAAGTATATTTTCGGTCTTTCCAAGTATTTCGGAGTGATTTTCTAGCATCTCCAAAGTACATTTTCGGTCTTTCCAAGTATTTCAGAGTGATTTTCAAGCATCTCTAAAGTACATTTTCGGTCTTTCCAAGTATTTCGGAGTGATTTTCAAGCATCTTTAAAGTACATTTTCGGTCTTTCCAAGTATTTCGGGGTGATTTTCAAGCATCTTTAAAGTAAATTTTCAGTTATTCCAAGTATTTGGAAGTGATTTTCAAGCCTCGCCAAAGAACATTTTCAGTCTTTCCAAGTACATGGGGGGCTTTTCAAGCATCTCCAACGGACATTTTTGAGCTTTTCAAGTATTTTGAGTGATTTTCAAGTGACTCCAAAGTATATTTTCAGTCTTTTCAAGTACTTCTAAGCGATTTTTAAGCATCTCCATAGTACATTTTCGGTCTTTCCAAGGACTTGGAAAAGATTTTCAAGCATCTCCAAAGTACATTTTCGGTCTTTTTAAGGACTTAAGGGGTATTTTTATGCTCTTTGATAGATATTTAAACTAAACCATGTAGATTATCATCCAGCATGAAAATTTTTGTGCTTAACTTGGAAGTTTATACTTGAAATCAGCAATTTTGTTTTGAAAAAAACCTCAAAAATTGCCTATTTTTGAACACTTGTTACTTTTTTGTCTTTCGTCCTACGTTAAATTTGACCCCCATGTTGACGGTCCTACGTCAAATTTCCTTTCTTTTGCTGAAAACGGCGTCCTTTTATCTCTTCTAGTTTTCGAGCTATTCACATTTAAAGTTGGAGGTTTTTTCAGAAAAAGAGCATTTACGTTATTTCGGCCCGAATTGAGCTATCGAGCTAGGCATTCCTCTAAGCATTTCGCCTAGCTTCTTTGGTCATTTTGCAAGTTTCCAACGAGCATTTTCGGTCTTTCCAAGTATTTCGGAGTGATTTTCAAGCATCTCCAAAGTACATTTTCGGGCTTTCCAAGTATTTGGGAGTGATTTTCAAGCACCTCCAAACTATATTTTTGGTCTTTCCAAGTATTTCGGAGTGATTTTCTAGCATCTCCAAAGTACATTTTCGGTCTTTCCAAGTATTTCGGAGTGATTTTCAAGCATCTCTAAAGTACATTTTCGGTCTTTCCAAGTATTTCGGAGTGATTTTCAAGCATCTTTAAAGAACATTTTCGGTCTTTCTTAGTATTTCGGGGTGATTTTCAAGCATCTTTAAAGTACATTTTCAGTTATTCCAAGTATTTGGAAGTGATTTTCAAGCCTCGCCAAAGAACATTTTCAGTCTTTCCAAGTACTTGGGGGGCTTTTCAAGCATCTCCAAAGGACATTTTTGAGCTTTTCAAGTATTCTGAGTGATTTTCAAGTGACTCCAAAGTATATTTTCAGTCTTTCCAAGTACTTCTAAGCGATTTTTAAGCATCTCCATAGTACATTTTCGGTCTTTCCAAGGACTTGGAAAAGATTTTCAAGCATCTCCAAAGTACATTTTCGGTCTTTTTAAGGACTTAAGGGGTATTTTTATGCTCTTTGATAGATATTTAAACTAAACCATGTAGATTATCATCCAGCATGCAAATTTTTGTGCTTAGCTTGGAAGTTTATACTTGAAATCAGCAATTTTGTTTTGAAAAAAACCTCAAAAATTGCCTATCTTTGAACGCTTGTAACTTTTTTGTCTTTCGTCCTACGTTAAATTTGACCCCCATGTTGACGGTCCTACGTCAAATTTCCTTTCTTTTGCTGAAAACGGCGTCCTTTTATCTCTTCTAGTTTTCGAGCTATTCACGTTTAAAGTTGGAGGTTTTTTCAGAAAAAAAGCATTTACGTTATTTCGGCCCGAATTGAGCTGTCGAGCTAGGCATTCCTCTAAGCATTTCGCCTAGCTTCTTTGGTCATTTTGCAAGTTTCCAACGAGCATTTTCGGTCTTTCCAAGTATTTCGGAGTGATTTTCAAGCATCTCCAAAGTACATTTTCGGGCTTTCCAAGTATTTGGGAGTGATTTTCAAGCACCTCCAAAGTATATTTTCGGTCTTTCCAAGTATTTCGGAGAGATTTTCTAGCATCTCCAAAGTACATTTTCGGTCTTTCCAAGTATTTCAGAGTGATTTTCAAGCATCTCTAAAGTACATTTTCGGTCTTTCCAAGTATTTCGGAGTGATTTTCAAGCATCTTTAAAGTACATTTTCGGTCTTTCCAAGTATTTCGGGGTGATTTTCAAGCATCTTTAAAGTAAATTTTCAGTTATTCCAAGTATTTGGAAGTGATTTCCAAGCCTCGCCAAAGAACATTTTCAGTCTTTCCAAGTACTTGGGGGCTTTTCAAGCATCTCCAACGGACATTTTTGAGCTTTTCAAGTATTTTGAGTGATTTTCAAGTGACTCCAAAGTATATTTTCAGTCTTTTCAAGTAATTCTAAGCGATTTTTAAGCATCTCCATAGTACATTTTCGGTCTTTCCAAGGACTTGGAAAAGATTTTCAAGCATCTCCAAAGTACATTTTCGGTCTTTTTAAGGACTTAAGGGGTATTTTTATGCTCTTTGATAGATATTTAAACTAAACCATGTAGATTATCATCCAGCATGCAAATTTTTGTGCTTAACTTGGAAGTTTATACTTGAAATCAGCAATTTTGTTTTGAAAAAAACCTCAAAAATTGCCTATCTTTGAACGCTTGTAACTTTTTTGTCTTTCGTCCTTCGTTAAATTTGACCCCCATGTTGACGGTCCTACGTCAAATTTCCTTTCTTTTGCTGAAAACGGCGTCCTTTTATCTCTTCTAGTTTTCGAGCTATTCACGTTTAAAGTTGGAGGTTTTTTCAGAAAAAGAGCATTTACGTTATTTCGGCCCGAATTGAGCTATCGAGCTAGGCATTCCTCTTAGCATTTCGCCTAGCTTCTTTGGTCATTTTGCAAGTTTCCAACGAGCATTTTCGGTCTTTCCAAGAATTTCGGAGTGATTTTCAAGCATCTCCAAAGTACATTTTCGGGCTTTCCAAGTATTTGGGAGTGATTTTCAAGCACCTCTAAAGTATATTTTCGGTCTTTCCAAGTATTTCAGAGTGATTTTCAAGCATCTCTAAAGTACATTTTCGGTCTTTCCAAGTATTTCGGAGTGATTTTCAAGCATCTTTAAAGTACATTTTCGGTCTTTCCAAGTATTTCGGGGTGATTTTCAAGCATCTTTAAAGTAAATTTTCAGTTATTCCAAGTATTTGGAAGTGATTTTCAAGCCTCGCCAAAGAACATTTTCAGTCTTTCCAAGTACTTGGGGGGCTTTTCAAGCATCTCCAAAGGACATTTTTGAGCTTTTCAAGTATTTTGAGTGATTTTCAAGTGACTCCAAAGTATATTTTCAGTCTTTTCAAGTACTTCTTAGCGATTTTTAAGCATCTCCATAGTACATTTTCGGTCTTTCCAAGTACTTGGAAAAAGTTTTCAAGCATCTCCAAAGTACATTTTCGGTCTTTTTAAGGACTTAAGGGGTATTTTTATGCTCTTTGATAGATATTTAAACTAAACCATGTAGATTATCATCCACCATGCAAATTTTTGTGCTTATCTTGGAAGTTTATACTTGAAATCAGCAATTTTGTTTTGAAAAAAACCTCAAAAATTGCCTATTTTTGAACGCTTGTAACTTTTTTGTCTTACGTCCTACGTTAAATTTGACCCCCATGTTGACGGTCCTACGTCAAATTTCCTTTCTTTTGCTGAAAACGGCGTCCTTTTATCTCTTCTAGTTTTCGAGCTATTCACGTTTAAAGTTGGAGGTTTTTTCAGAAAAAGAGCATTTACGTTATTTCGGCCCGAATTGAGCTATCGAGCTAGGCATTCCTCTAAGCATTTCGCCTAGCTTCTTTGGTCATTTTGCAAGTTTCCAACGAGCATTTTCGGTCTTTCCAAGTATTTCGGAGTGATTTTCAAGCATCTCCAAAGTACATTTTCGGGCTTTCCAAGTATTTGGGAGTGATTTTCAAGCACCTCCAAACTATATTTTTGGTCTTTCCAAGTATTTCGGAGTGATTTTCTAGCATCTCCAAAGTACATTTTCGGTCTTTCCAAGTATTTCGGAGTGATTTTCAAGCATCTCTAAAGTACATTTTCGGTCTTTCCAAGTATTTCGGAGTGATTTTCAAGCATCTTTAAAGTACATTTTCGGTCTTTCTTAGTATTTCGGGGTGATTTTCAAGCATCTTTAAAGTACATTTTCAGTAATTCCAAGTATTTGGAAGTGATTTTCAAGCCTCGCCAAAGAACATTTTCAGTCTTTCCAAGTACTTGGGGGGCTTTTCAAGCATCTCCAAAGGACATTTTTGAGCTTTTCAAGTATTCTGAGTGATTTTCAAGTGACTCCAAAGTATATTTTCAGTCTTTCCAAGTACTTCTAAGCGATTTTTAAGCATCTCCATAGTACATTTTCGGTCTTTCCAAGGACTTGGAAAAGATTTTCAAGCATCTCCAAAGTACATTTTCGGTCTTTTTAAGGACTTAAGGGGTATTTTTATGCTCTTTGATAGATATTTAAACTAAACCATGTATATTATCATCCAGCATGCAAATTTTTGTGCTTAACTTGGAAGTTTATACTTGAAATCAGCAATTTTGTTTTGAAAAAAACCTCAAAAATTGCCTATCTTTGAACGCTTGTAACTTTTTTGTCTTTCGTCCTACGTTAAATTTGACCCCCTTGTTGACGGTCCTACGTCAAATTTCCTTTCTTTTGCTGAAAACGGCGTCCTTTTATCTCTTCTAGTTTTCGAGCTATTCACGTTAAAAGTTGGAGGTTTTTTCAGAAAAAGAGCATTTACGTTATTTCGGCCCGAATTGAGCTGTCGAGCTAGGCATTCCTCTAAGCATTTCGCCTAGCTTCTTTGGTCATTTTGCAAGTTTCCAACGAGCATTTTCGGTCTTTCCAAGTATTTCGGAGTGATTTTCAAGCATCTCCAAAGTACATTTTCGGGCTTTCCAAGTATTTGGGAGTGATTTTCAAGCACCTCCAAAGTATATTTTCGGTCTTTCCAAGTATTTCGGAGTGATTTTCTAGCATCTCCAAAGTACATTTTCGGTCTTTCCAAGTATTTCAGAGTGATTTTCAAGCATCTCTAAAGTACATTTTCGGTCTTTCCAAGTATTTCGGAGTGATTTTCAAGCATCTTTAAAGTACATTTTCGGTCTTTCCAAGTATTTCGGGGTGATTTTCAAGCATCTTTAAAGTAAATTTTCAGTTATTCCAAGTATTTGGAAGTGATTTTCAAGCCTCGCCAAAGAACATTTTCAGTCTTTCCAAGTACATGGGGGGCTTTTCAAGCATCTCCAACGGACATTTTTGAGCTTTTCAAGTATTTTGAGTGATTTTCAAGTGACTCCAAAGTATATTTTCAGTCTTTTCAAGTACTTCTAAGCGATTTTTAAGCATCTCCATAGTACATTTTCGGTCTTTCCAAGGACTTGGAAAAGATTTTCAAGCATCTCCAAAGTACATTTTCGGTCTTTTTAAGGACTTAAGGGGTATTTTTATGCTCTTTGATAGATATTTAAACTAAACCATGTAGATTATCATCCAGCATGCAAATTTTTGTGCTTAACTTGGAAGTTTATACTTGAAATCAGCAATTTTGTTTTGAAAAAAACCTCAAAAATTGCCTATCTTTGAACACTTGTAACTTTTTTGTCTTTCGTCCTACGTTAAATTTGACCCCCATATTGACGGTCCTACGTCAAATTTCCTTTCTTTTGCTGAAAACGGCGTCCTTTTATCTCTTCTAGTTTTCGAGCTATTCACGTTTAAAGTTGGAGGTTTTTTCAGAAAAAGAGCATTTACGTTATTTCGGCCCGAATTGAGCTATCGAGCTAGGCATTCCTCTAAGCATTTCGCCTAGCTTCTTTGGTCATTTTGCAAGTTTCCAACGAGCATTTTCGGTCTTTCCAAGTATTTCGGAGTGATTTTCAAGCATCTCCAAAGTACATTTTCGGGCTTTCCAAGTATTTGGGAGTGATTTTCAAGCACCTCCAAACTATATTTTTGGTCTTTCCAAGTATTTCGGAGTGATTTTCTAGCATCTCCAAAGTACATTTTCGGTCTTTCCAAGTATTTCGGAGTGATTTTCAAGCATCTCTAAAGTACATTTTCGGTCTTTCCAAGTATTTCGGAGTGATTTTCAAGCATCTTTAAAGTACATTTTCGGTCTTTCTTAGTATTTCGGGGTGATTTTCAAGCATCTTTAAAGTACATTTTCAGTAATTCCAAGTATTTGGAAGTGATTTTCAAGCCTCGCCAAAGAACATTTTCAGTCTTTCCAAGTACTTGGGGGGCTTTTCAAGCATCTCCAAAGGACATTTTTGAGCTTTTCAAGTATTCTGAGTGATTTTCAAGTGACTCCAAAGTATATTTTCAGTCTTTCCAAGTACTTCTAAGCGATTTTTAAGCATCTCCATAGTACATTTTCGGTCTTTCCAAGGACTTGGAAAAGATTTTCAAGCATCTCCAAAGTACATTTTCGGTCTTTTTAAGGACTTAAGGGGTATTTTTATGCTCTTTGATAGATATTTAAACTAAACCATGTAGATTATCATCCAGCATGCAAATTTTTGTGCTTAACTTGGAAGTTTATACTTGAAATCAGCAATTTTGTTTTGAAAAAAACCTCAAAAATTGCCTATCTTTGAACACTTGTAACTTTTTTGTCTTTCGTCCTACGTTAAATTTGACCCCCTTGTTGATGGTCCTACGTCAAATTTGCTTTCTTTTGCTGAAAACGGCGTCCTTTTATCTCTTCTAGTTTTCGAGCTATTCACGTTTAAAGTTGGAGGTTTTTTCAGAAAAAGAGCATTTACGTTATTTCGGCCCGAATTGAGCTATCGAGCTAGGCATTCCTCTTAGCATTTCGCCTAGCTTCTTTGGTCATTTTGCAAGTTTCCAACGAGCATTTTCGGTCTTTCCAAGTATTTCGGAGTGATTTTCAAGCATCTCCAAAGTACATTTTCGGGCTTTCCAAGTATTTGGGAGTGATTTTCAAGCACCTCCAAACTATATTTTTGGTCTTTCCAAGTATTTCGGAGTGATTTTCTAGCATCTCCAAAGTACATTTTCGGTCTTTCCAAGTATTTCGGAGTGATTTTCAAGCATCTCTAAAGTACATTTTCGGTCTTTCCAAGTATTTCGGAGTGATTTTCAAGCATCTTTAAAGTACATTTTCGGTCTTTCTTAGTATTTCGGGGTGATTTTCAAGCATCTTTAAAGTACATTTTCAGTAATTCCAAGTATTTGGAAGTGATTTTCAAGCCTCGCCAAAGAACATTTTCAGTCTTTCCAAGTACTTGGGGGGCTTTTCAAGCATCTCCAAAGGACATTTTTGAGCTTTTCAAGTATTCTGAGTGATTTTCAAGTGACTCCAAAGTATATTTTCAGTCTTTTCAAGTACTTCTAAGCGATTTTTAAGCATCTCCATAGTACATTTTCGGTCTTTCCAAGGACTTGGAAAAGATTTTCAAGCATCTCCAAAGTACATTTTCGGTCTTTTTAAGGACTTAAGGGGTATTTTTATGCTCTTTGATAGATATTTAAACTAAACCATGTAGATTATCATCCAGCATGCAAATTTTTGTGCTTAACTTGGAAGTTTATACTTGAAATCAGCAATTTTGTTTTGAAAAAAACCTCAAAAATTGCCTATCTTTGAACGCTTGTAACTTTTTTGTCTTTCGTCCTTCGTTAAATTTGACCCCCATGTTGACGGTCCTACGTCAAATTTCCTTTCTTTTGCTGAAAACGGCGTCCTTTTATCTCTTCTAGTTTTCGAGCTATTCACGTTTAAAGTTGGAGGTTTTTTCAGAAAAAGAGCATTTACGTTATTTCGGCCCGAATTGAGCTATCGAGCTAGGCATTCCTCTTAGCATTTCGCCTAGCTTCTTTGGTCATTTTGCAAGTTTCCAACGAGCATTTTCGGTCTTTCCAAGAATTTCGGAGTGATTTTCAAGCATCTCCAAAGTACATTTTCGGGCTTTCCAAGTATTTGGGAGTGATTTTCAAGCACCTCTAAAGTATATTTTCGGTCTTTCCAAGTATTTCAGAGTGATTTTCAAGCATCTCTAAAGTACATTTTCGGTCTTTCCAAGTATTTCGGAGTGATTTTCAAGCATCTTTAAAGTACATTTTCGGTCTTTCCAAGTATTTCGGGGTGATTTTCAAGCATCTTTAAAGTAAATTTTCAGTTATTCCAAGTATTTGGAAGTGATTTTCAAGCCTCGCCAAAGAACATTTTCAGTCTTTCCAAGTACTTGGGGGGCTTTTCAAGCATCTCCAAAGGACATTTTTGAGCTTTTCAAGTATTTTGAGTGATTTTCAAGTGACTCCAAAGTATATTTTCAGTCTTTTCAAGTACTTCTTAGCGATTTTTAAGCATCTCCATAGTACATTTTCGGTCTTTCCAAGTACTTGGAAAAAGTTTTCAAGCATCTCCAAAGTACATTTTCGGTCTTTTTAAGGACTTAAGGGGTATTTTTATGCTCTTTGATAGATATTTAAACTAAACCATGTAGATTATCATCCACCATGCAAATTTTTGTGCTTAACTTGGAAGTTTATACTTGAAATCAGCAATTTTGTTTTGAAAAAAACCTCAAAAATTGCCTATTTTTGAACGCTTGTAACTTTTTTGTCTTACGTCCTACGTTAAATTTGACCCCCATGTTGACGGTCCTACGTCAAATTTCCTTTCTTTTGCTGAAAACGGCGTCCTTTTATCTCTTCTAGTTTTCGAGCTATTCACGTTTAAAGTTGGAGGTTTTTTCAGAAAAAGAGCATTTACGTTATTTCGGCCCGAATTGAGCTATCGAGCTAGGCATTCCTCTAAGCATTTCGCCTAGCTTCTTTGGTCATTTTGCAAGTTTCCAACGAGCATTTTCGGTCTTTCCAAGTATTTCGGAGTGATTTTCAAGCATCTCCAAAGTACATTTTCGGGCTTTCCAAGTATTTGGGAGTGATTTTCAAGCACCTCCAAACTATATTTTTGGTCTTTCCAAGTATTTCGGAGTGATTTTCTAGCATCTCCAAAGTACATTTTCGGTCTTTCCAAGTATTTCGGAGTGATTTTCAAGCATCTCTAAAGTACATTTTCGGTCTTTCCAAGTATTTCGGAGTGATTTTCAAGCATCTTTAAAGTACATTTTCGGTCTTTCTTAGTATTTCGGGGTGATTTTCAAGCATCTTTAAAGTACATTTTCAGTAATTCCAAGTATTTGGAAGTGATTTTCAAGCCTCGCCAAAGAACATTTTCAGTCTTTCCAAGTACTTGGGGGGCTTTTCAAGCATCTCCAAAGGACATTTTTGAGCTTTTCAAGTATTCTGAGTGATTTTCAAGTGACTCCAAAGTATATTTTCAGTCTTTCCAAGTACTTCTAAGCGATTTTTAAGCATCTCCATAGTACATTTTCGGTCTTTCCAAGGACTTGGAAAAGATTTTCAAGCATCTCCAAAGTACATTTTCGGTCTTTTTAAGGACTTAAGGGGTATTTTTATGCTCTTTGATAGATATTTAAACTAAACCATGTATATTATCATCCAGCATGCAAATTTTTGTGCTTAACTTGGAAGTTTATACTTGAAATCAGCAATTTTGTTTTGAAAAAAACCTCAAAAATTGCCTATCTTTGAACGCTTGTAACTTTTTTGTCTTTCGTCCTACGTTAAATTTGACCCCCTTGTTGACGGTCCTACGTCAAATTTCCTTTCTTTTGCTGAAAACGGCGTCCTTTTATCTCTTCTAGTTTTCGAGCTATTCACGTTAAAAGTTGGAGGTTTTTTCAGAAAAAGAGCATTTACGTTATTTCGGCCCGAATTGAGCTGTCGAGCTAGGCATTCCTCTAAGCATTTCGCCTAGCTTCTTTGGTCATTTTGCAAGTTTCCAACGAGCATTTTCGGTCTTTCCAAGTATTTCGGAGTGATTTTCAAGCATCTCCAAAGTACATTTTCGGGCTTTCCAAGTATTTGGGAGTGATTTTCAAGCACCTCCAAAGTATATTTTCGGTCTTTCCAAGTATTTCGGAGTGATTTTCTAGCATCTCCAAAGTACATTTTCGGTCTTTCCAAGTATTTCAGAGTGATTTTCAAGCATCTCTAAAGTACATTTTCGGTCTTTCCAAGTATTTCGGAGTGATTTTCAAGCATCTTTAAAGTACATTTTCGGTCTTTCCAAGTATTTCGGGGTGATTTTCAAGCATCTTTAAAGTAAATTTTCAGTTATTCCAAGTATTTGGAAGTGATTTTCAAGCCTCGCCAAAGAACATTTTCAGTCTTTCCAAGTACATGGGGGGCTTTTCAAGCATCTCCAACGGACATTTTTGAGCTTTTCAAGTATTTTGAGTGATTTTCAAGTGACTCCAAAGTATATTTTCAGTCTTTTCAAGTACTTCTAAGCGATTTTTAAGCATCTCCATAGTACATTTTCGGTCTTTCCAAGGACTTGGAAAAGATTTTCAAGCATCTCCAAAGTACATTTTCGGTCTTTTTAAGGACTTAAGGGGTATTTTTATGCTCTTTGATAGATATTTAAACTAAACCATGTAGATTATCATCCAGCATGCAAATTTTTGTGCTTAACTTGGAAGTTTATACTTGAAATCAGCAATTTTGTTTTGAAAAAAACCTCAAAAATTGCCTATCTTTGAACACTTGTAACTTTTTTGTCTTTCGTCCTACGTTAAATTTGACCCCCATATTGACGGTCCTACGTCAAATTTCCTTTCTTTTGCTGAAAACGGCGTCCTTTTATCTCTTCTAGTTTTCGAGCTATTCACGTTTAAAGTTGGAGGTTTTTTCAGAAAAAGAGCATTTACGTTATTTCGGCCCGAATTGAGCTATCGAGCTAGGCATTCCTCTAAGCATTTCGCCTAGCTTCTTTGGTCATTTTGCAAGTTTCCAACGAGCATTTTCGGTCTTTCCAAGTATTTCGGAGTGATTTTCAAGCATCTCCAAAGTACATTTTCGGGCTTTCCAAGTATTTGGGAGTGATTTTCAAGCACCTCCAAACTATATTTTTGGTCTTTCCAAGTATTTCGGAGTGATTTTCTAGCATCTCCAAAGTACATTTTCGGTCTTTCCAAGTATTTCGGAGTGATTTTCAAGCATCTCTAAAGTACATTTTCGGTCTTTCCAAGTATTTCGGAGTGATTTTCAAGCATCTTTAAAGTACATTTTCGGTCTTTCTTAGTATTACGGGGTGATTTTCAAGCATCTTTAAAGTACATTTTCAGTAATTCCAAGTATTTAGAAGTGATTTTCAAGCCTCGCCAAAGAACATTTTCAGTCTTTCCAAGTGCTTGGGGGGCTTTTCAAGCATCTCCAAAGGACATTTTTGAGCTTTTCAAGTATTCTGAGTGATTTTCAAGTGACTCCAAAGTATATTTTCAGTCTTTCCAAGTACTTCTAAGCGATTTTTAAGCATCTCCATAGTACATTTTCGGTCTTTCCAAGGACTTGGAAAAGATTTTCAAGCATCTCCAAAGTACATTTTCGGTCTTTTTAAGGACTTAAGGGGTATTTTTATGCTCTTTGATAGATATTTAAACTAAACCATGTAGATTATCATCCAGCATGCAAATTTTTGTGCTTAACTTGGAAGTTTATACTTGAAATCAGCAATTTTGTTTTGAAAAAAACCTCAAAAATTGCCTATCTTTGAACACTTGTAACTTTTTTGTCTTTCGTCCTACGTTAAATTTGACCCCCTTGTTGACGGTCCTACGTCAAATTTCCTTTCTTTTGCTGAAAACGGCGTCCTTTTATCTCTTCTAGTTTTCGAGCTATTCACGTTAAAAGTTGGAGGTTTTTTCAGAAAAAGAGCATTTACGTTATTTCGGCCCGAATTGAGCTGTCGAGCTAGGCATTCCTCTAAGCATTTCGCCTAGCTTCTTTGGTCATTTTGCAAGTTTCCAACGAGCATTTTCGGTCTTTCCAAGTATTTCGGAGTGATTTTCAAGCATCTCCAAAGTACATTTTCGGGCTTTCCAAGTATTTGGGAGTGATTTTCAAGCACCTCCAAAGTATATTTTCGGTCTTTCAAAGTATTTCGGAGTGATTTTCTAGCATCTCCAAAGTACATTTTCGGTCTTTCCAAGTATTTCAGAGTGATTTTCAAGCATCTCTAAAGTACATTTTCGGTCTTTCCAAGTATTTCGGAGTGATTTTCAAGCATCTTTAAAGTACATTTTCGGTCTTTCCAAGTATTTCGGGGTGATTTTCAAGCATCTTTAAAGTAAATTTTCAGTTATTCCAAGTATTTGGAAGTGATTTTCAAGCCTCGCCAAAGAACATTTTCAGTCTTTCCAAGTACATGGGGGGCTTTTCAAGCATCTCCAACGGACATTTTTGAGCTTTTCAAGTATTTTGAGTGATTTTCAAGTGACTCCAAAGTATATTTTCAGTCTTTTCAAGTACTTCTAAGCGATTTTTAAGCATCTCCATAGTACATTTTCGGTCTTTCCAAGGACTTGGAAAAGATTTTCAAGCATCTCCAAAGTACATTTTCGGTCTTTTTAAGGACTTAAGGGGTATTTTTATGCTCTTTGATAGATATTTAAACTAAACCATGTAGATTATCATCCAGCATGCAAATTTTTGTGCTTAACTTGGAAGTTTATACTTGAAATCAGCAATTTTGTTTTGAAAAAAACCTCAAAAATTGCCTATCTTTGAACACTTGTAACTTTTTTGTCTTTCGTCCTACGTTAAATTTGACCCCCATATTGACGGTCCTACGTCAAATTTCCTTTCTTTTGCTGAAAACGGCGTCCTTTTATCTCTTCTAGTTTTCGAGCTATTCACGTTTAAAGTTGGAGGTTTTTTCAGAAAAAGAGCATTTACGTTATTTCGGCCCGAATTGAGCTATCGAGCTAGGCATTCCTCTAAGCATTTCGCCTAGCTTCTTTGGTCATTTTGCAAGTTTCCAACGAGCATTTTCGGTCTTTCCAAGTATTTCGGAGTGATTTTCAAGCATCTCCAAAGTACATTTTCGGGCTTTCCAAGTATTTGGGAGTGATTTTCAAGCACCTCCAAACTATATTTTTGGTCTTTCCAAGTATTTCGGAGTGATTTTCTAGCATCTCCAAAGTACATTTTCGGTCTTTCCAAGTATTTCGGAGTGATTTTCAAGCATCTCTAAAGTACATTTTCGGTCTTTCCAAGTATTTCGGAGTGATTTTCAAGCATCTTTAAAGTACATTTTCGGTCTTTCTTAGTATTTCGGGGTGATTTTCAAGCATCTTTAAAGTACATTTTCAGTAATTCCAAGTATTTGGAAGTGATTTTCAAGCCTCGCCAAAGAACATTTTAAGTCTTTCCAAGTACTTGGGGGGCTTTTCAAGCATCTCCAAAGGACATTTTTGAGCTTTTCAAGTATTCTGAGTGATTTTCAAGTGACTCCAAAGTATATTTTCAGTCTTTCCAAGTACTTCTAAGCGATTTTTAAGCATCTCCATAGTACATTTTCGGTCTTTCCAAGGACTTGGAAAAGATTTTCAAGCATCTCCAAAGTACATTTTCGGTCTTTTTAAGGACTTAAGGGGTATTTTTATGCTCTTTGATAGATATTTAAACTAAACCATGTAGATTATCATCCAGCATGCAAATTTTTGTGCTTAACTTGGAAGTTTATACTTGAAATCAGCAATTTTGTTTTGAAAAAAACCTCAAAAATTGCCTATCTTTGAACACTTGTAACTTTTTTGTCTTTCGTCCTACGTTAAATTTGACCCCCATATTGACGGTCCTACGTCAAATTTCCTTTCTTTTGCTGAAAACGGCGTCCTTTTATCTCTTCTAGTTTTCGAGCTATTCACGTTAAAAGTTGGAGGTTTTTTCAGAAAAAGAGCATTTACGTTATTTCGGCCCGAATTGAGCTGTCGAGCTAGGCATTCCTCTAAGCATTTCGCCTAGCTTCTTTGGTCATTTTGCAAGTTTCCAACGAGCATTTTCGGTCTTTCCAAGTATTTCGGAGTGATTTTCAAGCATCTCCAAAGTACATTTTCGGGCTTTCCAAGTATTTTGGAGTGATTTTCAAGCACCTCCAAAGTATATTTACGGTCTTTCCAAGTATTTCGGAGTGATTTTCTAGAATCTCCAAAGTACATTTTCGGTCTTTCCAAGTATTTCAGAGTGATTTTCAAGCATCTCTAAAGTACATTTTCGGTCTTTCCAAGTATTTCGGAGTGATTTTCAAGCATCTTTAAAGTACATTTTCGGTCTTTCCAAGTATTTCGGGGTGATTTTCAAGCATCTTTAAAGTAAATTTTCAGTTATTCCAAGTATTTGGAAGTGATTTTCAAGCCTCGCCAAAGAACATTTTCAGTCTTTCCAAGTACATGGGGGGCTTTTCAAGCATCTCCAACGGACATTTTTGAGCTTTTCAAGTATTTTGAGTGATTTTCAAGTGACTCCAAAGTATATTTTCAGTCTTTTCAAGTACTTCTAAGCGATTTTTAAGCATCTCCATAGTACATTTTCGGTCTTTCCAAGGACTTGGAAAAGATTTTCAAGCATCTCCAAAGTACATTTTCGGTCTTTTTAAGGACTTAAGGGGTATTTTTATGCTCTTTGATAGATATTTAAACTAAACCATGTAGATTATCATCCAGTATGCAAATTTTTGTGCTTAACTTGGAAGTTTATACTTGAAATCAGCAATTTTGTTTTGAAAAAAACCTCAAAAATTGCCTATCTTTGAACACTTGTAACTTTTTTGTCTTTCGTCCTACGTTAAATTTGACCCCCATGTTGACGGTCCTACGTCAAATTTCCTTTCTTTTGCTGAAAACGGCGTCCTTTTATCTCTTCTAGTTTTCGAGCTATTCACGTTTAAAGTTGGAGGTTTTTTCAGAAAAAGAGCATTTACGTTATTTCGGCCCGAATTGAGCTATCGAGCTAGGCATTCCTCTAAGCATTTCGCCTAGCTTCTTTGGTCATTTTGCAAGTTTCCAACGAGCATTTTCGGTCTTTCCAAGTATTTCGGAGTGATTTTCAAGCATCTCCAAAGTACATTTTCGGGCTTTCCAAGTATTTGGGAGTGATTTTCAAGCACCTCCAAAGTATATTTTCGGTCTTTCCAAGTATTTCGGAGTGATTTTCTAGCATCTCCAAAGTACATTTTCGGTCTTTCCAAGTATTTCAGAGTGATTTTCAATCATCTCTAAAGTACATTTTCGGTCTTTCCAAGTATTTCGGAGTGATTTTCAAGCATCTTTAAAGTACATTTTCGGTCTTTCCAAGTATTTCGGGGTGATTTTCAAGCATCTTTAAAGTAAATTTTCAGTTATTCCAAGTATTTGGAAGTGATTTTCAAGCCTCGCCAAAGAACATTTTCAGTCTTTCCAAGTACATGGGGGGCTTTTCAAGCATCTCCAACGGACATTTTTGAGCTTTTCAAGTATTTTGAGTGATTTTCAAGTGAATCCAAAGTATATTTTCAGTCTTTTCAAGTACTTCTAAGCGATTTTTAAGCATCTCCATAGTACATTTTCGGTCTTTCCAAGGACTTGGAAAAGATTTTCAAGCATCTCCAAAGTACATTTTCGGTCTTTTTAAGGACTTAAGGGGTATTTTTATGCTCTTTGATAGATATTTAAACTAAACCATGTAGATTATCATCCAGCATGCAAATTTTTGTGCTTAACTTGGAAGTTTATACTTGAAATCAGCAATTTTGTTTTGAAAAAAACCTCAAAAATTGCCTATCTTTGAACGCTTGTAACTTTTTTGTCTTTCGTCCTACGATAAATTTGACCCCCATGTTGATGGTCCTACGTCAAATTTGCTTTCTTTTGCTGAAAACGGCGTCCTTTTATCTCTTTTAATAGCTCGAAAACTAGAGCTATTCACGTTTAAAGTTGGAGGTTTTTTCAGAAAAAAAGCATTTACGTTATTTCGGCCCGAATTGAGCTGTCGAGCTAGGCATTCCTCTAAGCATTTCGCCTAGCTTCTTTGGTCATTTTGCAAGTTTCCAACGAGCATTTTCGGTCTTTCCAAGTATTTCGGAGTGATTTTCAAGCATCTCCAAAGTACATTTTCGGGCTTTCCAAGTATTTGGGAGTGATTTTCAAGCACCTCCAAAGTATATTTTCGGTCTTTCCAAGTATTTCGGAGTGATTTTCTAGCATCTCCAAAGTACATTTTCGGTCTTTCCAAGTATTTCGGAGTGATTTTCAAGCATCTCTAAAGTACATTTTCGGTCTTTCCAAGTATTTCGGAGTGATTTTCAAGCATCTTTAAAGTACATTTTCGGTCTTTCCAAGTATTTCGGGGTGATTTTCAAGCATCTTTAAAGTAAATTTTCAGTTATTCCAAGTATTTGGAAGTGATTTTCAAGCCTCGCCAAAGAACATTTTCAGTCTTTCCAAGTACTTGGGGGGCTTTTCAAGCATCTCCAACGGACATTTTTGAGCTTTTCAAGTATTTTGAGTGATTTTCAAGTGAATCCAAAGTATATTTTCAGTCTTTTCAAGTACTTCTAAGCGATTTTTAAGCATCTCCATAGTACATTTTCGGTCTTTCCAAGGACTTGGAAAAGATTTTCAAGCATCTCCAAAGTACATTTTCGGTCTTTTTAAGGACTTAAGGGGTATTTTTATGCTCTTTGATAGATATTTAAACTAAACCATGTAGATTATCATCCAGCATGCAAATTTTTGTGCTTAACTTGGAAGTTTATACTTGAAATCAGCAATTTTGTTTTGAAAAAAACCTCAAAAATTGCCTATCTTTGAACACTTGTAACTTTTTTGTCTTTCGTCCTACGTTAAATTTGACCCCCATATTGACGGTCCTACGTCAAATTTCCTTTCTTTTGCTGAAAACGGCGTCCTTTTATCTCTTCTAGTTTTCGAGCTATTCACGTTTAAAGTTGGAGGTTTTTTCAGAAAAAGAGCATTTACGTTATTTCGGCCCGAATTGAGCTATCGAGCTAGGCATTCCTCTAAGCATTTCGCCTAGCTTCTTTGGTCATTTTGCAAGTTTCCAACGAGCATTTTCGGTCTTTCCAAGTATTTCGGAGTGATTTTCAAGCATCTCCAAAGTACATTTTCGGGCTTTCCAAGTATTTGGGAGTGATTTTCAAGCACCTCCAAACTATATTTTTGGTCTTTCCAAGTATTTCGGAGTGATTTTCTAGCATCTCCAAAGTACATTTTCGGTCTTTCCAAGTATTTCGGAGTGATTTTCAAGCATCTCTAAAGTACATTTTCGGTCTTTCCAAGTATTTCGGAGTGATTTTCAAGCATCTTTAAAGTACATTTTCGGTCTTTCTTAGTATTTCGGGGTGATTTTCAAGCATCTTTAAAGTACATTTTCAGTAATTCCAAGTATTTGGAAGTGATTTTCAAGCCTCTCCAAAGAACATTTTCAGTCTTTCCAAGTACTTGGGGGGCTTTTCAAGCATCTCCAAAGGACATTTTTGAGCTTTTCAAGTATTCTGAGTGATTTTCAAGTGACTCCAAAGTATATTTTCAGTCTTTCCAAGTACTTCTAAGCGATTTTTAAGCATCTCCATAGTACATTTTCGGTCTTTCCAAGGACTTGGAAAAGATTTTCAAGCATCTCCAAAGTACATTTTCGGTCTTTTTAAGGACTTAAGGGGTATTTTTATGCTCTTTGATAGATATTTAAACTAAACCATGTATATTATCATCCAGCATGCAAATTTTTGTGCTTAACTTGGAAGTTTATACTTGAAATCAGCAATTTTGTTTTGAAAAAAACCTCAAAAATTGCCTATCTTTGAACGCTTGTAACTTTTTTGTCTTTCGTCCTACGTTAAATTTGACCCCCTTGTTGACGGTCCTACGTCAAATTTTCTTTCTTTTGCTGAAAACGGCGTCCTTTTATCTCTTCTAGTTTTCGAGCTATTCACGTTTAAAGTTGGAGGTTTTTTCAGAAAAAGAGCATTTACGTTATTTCGGCCCGAATTGAGCTGTCGAGCTAGGCATTCCTCTAAGCATTTCGCCTAGCTTCTTTGGTCATTTTGCAAGTTTCCAACGAGCATTTTCGGTCTTTCCAAGTATTTCGGAGTGATTTTCAAGCATCTCCAAAGTACATTTTCGGGCTTTCCAAGTATTTGGGAGTGATTTTCAAGCACCTCCAAAGTATATTTTCGGTCTTTCCAAGTATTTCGGAGTGATTTTCTAGCATCTCCAAAGTACATTTTCGGTCTTTCCAAGTATTTCAGAGTGATTTTCAAGCATCTCTAAAGTACATTTTCGGTCTTTCCAAGTATTTCGGAGTGATTTTCAAGCATCTTTAAAGTACATTTTCGGTCTTTCCAAGTATTTCGGGGTGATTTTCAAGCATCTTTAAAGTAAATTTTCAGTTATTCCAAGTATTTGGAAGTGATTTTCAAGCCTCGCCAAAGAACATTTTCAGTCTTTCCAAGTACATGGGGGGCTTTTCAAGCATCTCCAACGGACATTTTTGAGCTTTTCAAGTATTTTGAGTGATTTTCAAGTGACTCCAAAGTATATTTTCAGTCTTTTCAAGTACTTCTAAGCGATTTTTAAGCATCTCCATAGTACATTTTCGGTCTTTCCAAGGACTTGGAAAAGATTTTCAAGCATCTCCAAAGTACATTTTCGGTCTTTTTAAGGACTTAAGGGGTATTTTTATGCTCTTTGATAGATATTTAAACTAAACCATGTAGATTATCATCCAGCATGCAAATTTTTGTGCTTAACTTGGAAGTTTATACTTGAAATCAGCAATTTTGTTTTGAAAAAAACCTCAAAAATTGCCTATCTTTGAACACTTGTTACTTTTTTGTCTTTCGTCCTACGTTAAATTTGACCCCCATGTTGACGGTCCTACGTCAAATTTCCTTTCTTTTGCTGAAAACGGCGTCCTTTTATCTCTTCTAGTTTTCGAGCTATTCACGTTTAAAGTTGGAGGTTTTTTCAGAAAAAGAGCATTTACGTTATTTCGGCCCGAATTGAGCTATCGAGCTAGGCATTCCTCTAAGCATTTCGCCTAGCTTCTTTGGTCATTTTGCAAGTTTCCAACGAGCATTTTCGGTCTTTCCAAGTATTTCGGAGTGATTTTCAAGCATCTCCAAAGTACATTTTCGGGCTTTCCAAGTATTTGGGAGTGATTTTCAAGCACCTCCAAACTATATTTTTGGTCTTTCCAAGTATTTCGGAGTGATTTTCTAGCATCTCCAAAGTACATTTTCGGTCTTTCCAAGTATTTCGGAGTGATTTTCAAGCATCTCTAAAGTACATTTTCGGTCTTTCCAAGTATTTCGGAGTGATTTTCAAGCATCTTTAAAGAACATTTTCGGTCTTTCTTAGTATTTCGGGGTGATTTTCAAGCATCTTTAAAGTACATTTTCAGTTATTCCAAGTATTTGGAAGTGATTTTCAAGCCTCGCCAAAGAACATTTTCAGTCTTTCCAAGTACTTGGGGGGCTTTTCAAGCATCTCCAAAGGACATTTTTGAGCTTTTCAAGTATTCTGAGTGATTTTCAAGTGACTCCAAAGTATATTTTCAGTCTTTCCAAGTACTTCTAAGCGATTTTTAAGCATCTCCATAGTACATTTTCGGTCTTTCCAAGGACTTGGAAAAGATTTTCAAGCATCTCCAAAGTACATTTTCGGTCTTTTTAAGGACTTAAGGGGTATTTTTATGCTCTTTGATAGATATTTAAACTAAACCATGTAGATTATCATCCAGCATGCAAATTTTTGTGCTTAGCTTGGAAGTTTATACTTGAAATCAGCAATTTTGTTTTGAAAAAAACCTCAAAAATTGCCTATCTTTGAACGCTTGTAACTTTTTTGTCTTTCGTCCTACGTTAAATTTGACCCCCATGTTGACGGTCCTACGTCAAATTTCCTTTCTTTTGCTGAAAACGGCGTCCTTTTATCTCTTCTAGTTTTCGAGCTATTCACGTTTAAAGTTGGAGGTTTTTTCAGAAAAAGAGCATTTACGTTATTTCGGCCCGAATTGAGCTATCGAGCTAGGCATTCCTCTAAGCATTTCGCCTAGCTTCTTTGGTCATTTTGCAAGTTTCCAACGAGCATTTTCGGTCTTTCCAAGTATTTCGGAGTGATTTTCAAGCATCTCCAAAGTACATTTTCGGGCTTTCCAAGTATTTGGGAGTGATTTTCAAGCACCTCCAAACTATATTTTTGGTCTTTCCAAGTATTTCGGAGTGATTTTCTAGCATCTCCAAAGTACATTTTCGGTCTTTCCAAGTATTTCGGAGTGATTTTCAAGCATCTCTAAAGTACATTTTCGGTCTTTCCAAGTATTTCGGAGTGATTTTCAAGCATCTTTAAAGTACATTTTCGGTCTTTCCAAGTATTTCGGGGTGATTTTCAAGCATCTTTAAAGTAAATTTTCAGTTATTCCAAGTATTTGGAAGTGATTTTCAAGCCTCGCCAAAGAACATTTTCAGTCTTTCCAAGTACATGGGGGGCTTTTCAAGCATCTCCAACGGACATTTTTGAGCTTTTCAAGTATTTTGAGTGATTTTCAAGTGACTCCAAAGTATATTTTCAGTCTTTTCAAGTACTTCTAAGCGATTTTTAAGCATCTCCATAGTACATTTTCGGTCTTTCCAAGGACTTGGAAAAGATTTTCAAGCATCTCCAAAGTACATTTTCGGTCTTTTTAAGGACTTAAGGGGTATTTTTATGCTCTTTGATAGATATTTAAACTAAACCATGTAGATTATCATCCAGCATGCAAATTTTTGTGCTTAACTTGGAAGTTTATACTTGAAATCAGCAATTTTGTTTTGAAAAAAACCTCAAAAATTGCCTATCTTTGAACACTTGTTACTTTTTTGTCTTTCGTCCTACGTTAAATTTGACCCCCATGTTGACGGTCCTACGTCAAATTTCCTTTCTTTTGCTGAAAACGGCGTCCTTTTATCTCTTCTAGTTTTCGAGCTATTCACGTTTAAAGTTGGAGGTTTTTTCAGAAAAAGAGCATTTACGTTATTTCGGCCCGAATTGAGCTATCGAGCTAGGCATTCCTCTAAGCATTTCGCCTAGCTTCTTTGGTCATTTTGCAAGTTTCCAACGAGCATTTTCGGTCTTTCCAAGTATTTCGGAGTGATTTTCAAGCATCTCCAAAGTACATTTTCGGGCTTTCCAAGTATTTGGGAGTGATTTTCAAGCACCTCCAAACTATATTTTTGGTCTTTCCAAGTATTTCGGAGTGATTTTCTAGCATCTCCAAAGTACATTTTCGGTCTTTCCAAGTATTTCGGAGTGATTTTCAAGCATCTCTAAAGTACATTTTCGGTCTTTCCAAGTATTTCGGAGTGATTTTCAAGCATCTTTAAAGAACATTTTCGGTCTTTCTTAGTATTTCGGGGTGATTTTCAAGCATCTTTAAAGTACATTTTCAGTAATTCCAAGTATTTGGAAGTGATTTTCAAGCCTCGCCAAAGATCATTTTCAGTCTTTCCAAGTACTTGGGGGGCTTTTCAAGCATCTCCAAAGGACATTTTTGAGCTTTTCAAGTATTCTGAGTGATTTTCAAGTGACTCCAAAGTATATTTTCAGTCTTTCCAAGTACTTCTAAGCGATTTTTAAGCATCTCCATAGTACATTTTCGGTCTTTCCAAGGACTTGGAAAAGATTTTCAAGCATCTCCAAAGTACATTTTCGGTCTTTTTAAGGACTTAAGGGGTATTTTTATGCTCTTTGATAGATATTTAAACTAAACCATGTAGATTATCATCCAGCATGCAAATTTTTGTGCTTAGCTTGGAAGTTTATACTTGAAATCAGCAATTTTGTTTTGAAAAAAACCTCAAAAATTGCCTATCTTTGAACGCTTGTAACTTTTTTGTCTTTCGTCCTACGTTAAATTTGACCCCCATGTTGACGGTCCTACGTCAAATTTCCTTTCTTTTGCTGAAAACGGCGTCCTTTTATCTCTTCTAGTTTTCGAGCTATTCACGTTTAAAGTTGGAGGTTTTTTCAGAAAAAAAGCATTTACGTTATTTCGGCCCGAATTGAGCTGTCGAGCTAGGCATTCCTCTAAGCATTTCGCCTAGCTTCTTTGGTCATTTTGCAAGTTTCCAACGAGCATTTTCGGTCTTTCCAAGTATTTCGGAGTGATTTTCAAGCATCTCCAAAGTACATTTTCGGGCTTTCCAAGTATTTGGGAGTGATTTTCAAGCACCTCCAAACTATATTTTTGGTCTTTCCAAGTATTTCGGAGTGATTTTCTAGCATCTCCAAAGTACATTTTCGGTCTTTCCAAGTATTTCGGAGTGATTTTCAAGCATCTCTAAAGTACATTTTCGGTCTTTCCAAGTATTTCGGAGTGATTTTCAAGCATCTTTAAAGAACATTTTCGGTCTTTCTTAGTATTTCGGGGTGATTTTCAAGCATCTTTAAAGTACATTTTCAGTTATTCCAAGTATTTGGAAGTGATTTTCAAGCCTCGCCAAAGAACATTTTCAGTCTTTCCAAGTACTTGGGGGGCTTTTCAAGCATCTCCAAAGGACATTTTTGAGCTTTTCAAGTATTCTGAGTGATTTTCAAGTGACTCCAAAGTATATTTTCAGTCTTTCCAAGTACTTCTAAGCGATTTTTAAGCATCTCCATAGTACATTTTCGGTCTTTCCAAGGACTTGGAAAAGATTTTCAAGCATCTCCAAAGTACATTTTCGGTCTTTTTAAGGACTTAAGGGGTATTTTTATGCTCTTTGATAGATATTTAAACTAAACCATGTAGATTATCATCCAGCATGCAAATTTTTGTGCTTAACTTGGAAGTTTATACTTGAAATCAGCAATTTTGTTTTGAAAAAAACCTCAAAAATTGCCTATCTTTGAACGCTTGTAACTTTTTTGTCTTTCGTCCTTCGTTAAATTTGACCCCCATGTTGACGGTCCTACGTCAAATTTCCTTTCTTTTGCTGAAAACGGCGTCCTTTTATCTCTTCTAGTTTTCGAGCTATTCACGTTTAAAGTTGGAGGTTTTTTCAGAAAAAAAGCATTTACGTTATTTCGGCCCGAATTGAGCTGTCGAGCTAGGCATTCCTCTAAGCATTTCGCCTAGCTTCTTTGGTCATTTTGCAAGTTTCCAACGAGCATTTTCGGTCTTTCCAAGTATTTCGGAGTGATTTTCAAGCATCTCCAAAGTACATTTTCGGGCTTTCCAAGTATTTGGGAGTGATTTTCAAGCACCTCCAAAGTATATTTTCGGTCTTTCCAAGTATTTCGGAGTGATTTTCTAGCATCTCCAAAGTACATTTTCGGTCTTTCCAAGTATTTCAGAGTGATTTTCAAGCATCTCTAAAGTACATTTTCGGTCTTTCCAAGTATTTCGGAGTGATTTTCAAGCATCTTTAAAGTACATTTTCGGTCTTTCCAAGTATTTCGGGGTGATTTTCAAGCATCTTTAAAGTAAATTTTCAGTTATTCCAAGTATTTGGAAGTGATTTTCAAGCCTCGCCAAAGAACATTTTCAGTCTTTCCAAGTACATGGGGGGCTTTTCAAGCATCTCCAACGGACATTTTTGAGCTTTTCAAGTATTTTGAGTGATTTTCAAGTGACTCCAAAGTATATTTTCAGTCTTTTCAAGTACTTCTAAGCGATTTTTAAGCATCTCCATAGTACATTTTCGGTCTTTCCAAGGACTTGGAAAAGATTTTCAAGCATCTCCAAAGTACATTTTCGGTCTTTTTAAGGACTTAAGGGGTATTTTTATGCTCTTTGATAGATATTTAAACTAAACCATGTAGATTATCATCCAGCATGCAAATTTTTGTGCTTAACTTGGAAGTTTATACTTGAAATCAGCAATTTTGTTTTGAAAAAAACCTCAAAAATTGCCTATCTTTGAACACTTGTTACTTTTTTGTCTTTCGTCCTACGTTAAATTTGACCCCCATGTTGACGGTCCTACGTCAAATTTCCTTTCTTTTGCTGAAAACGGCGTCCTTTTATCTCTTCTAGTTTTCGAGCTATTCACGTTTAAAGTTGGAGGTTTTTTCAGAAAAAGAGCATTTACGTTATTTCGGCCCGAATTGAGCTATCGAGCTAGGCATTCCTCTAAGCATTTCGCCTAGCTTCTTTGGTCATTTTGCAAGTTTCCAACGAGCATTTTCGGTCTTTCCAAGTATTTCGGAGTGATTTTCAAGCATCTCCAAAGTACATTTTCGGGCTTTCCAAGTATTTGGGAGTGATTTTCAAGCACCTCCAAACTATATTTTTGGTCTTTCCAAGTATTTCGGAGTGATTTTCTAGCATCTCCAAAGTACATTTTCGGTCTTTCCAAGTATTTCGGAGTGATTTTCAAGCATCTCTAAAGTACATTTTCGGTCTTTCCAAGTATTTCGGAGTGATTTTCAAGCATCTTTAAAGAACATTTTCGGTCTTTCTTAGTATTTCGGGGTGATTTTCAAGCATCTTTAAAGTACATTTTCAGTTATTCCAAGTATTTGGAAGTGATTTTCAAGCCTCGCCAAAGAACATTTTCAGTCTTTCCAAGTACTTGGGGGGCTTTTCAAGCATCTCCAAAGGACATTTTTGAGCTTTTCAAGTATTCTGAGTGATTTTCAAGTGACTCCAAAGTATATTTTCAGTCTTTCCAAGTACTTCTAAGCGATTTTTAAGCATCTCCATAGTACATTTTCGGTCTTTCCAAGGACTTGGAAAAGATTTTCAAGCATCTCCAAAGTACATTTTCGGTCTTTTTAAGGACTTAAGGGGTATTTTTATGCTCTTTGATAGATATTTAAACTAAACCATGTAGATTATCATCCAGCATGCAAATTTTTGTGCTTAACTTGGAAGTTTATACTTGAAATCAGCAATTTTGTTTTGAAAAAAACCTCAAAAATTGCCTATCTTTGAACGCTTGTAACTTTTTTGTCTTTCGTCCTTCGTTAAATTTGACCCCCATGTTGACGGTCCTACGTCAAATTTCCTTTCTTTTGCTGAAAACGGCGTCCTTTTATCTCTTCTAGTTTTCGAGCTATTCACGTTTAAAGTTGGAGGTTTTTTCAGAAAAAGAGCATTTACGTTATTTCGGCCCGAATTGAGCTATCGAGCTAGGCATTCCTCTTAGCATTTCGCCTAGCTTCTTTGGTCATTTTGCAAGTTTCCAACGAGCATTTTCGGTCTTTCCAAGAATTTCGGAGTGATTTTCAAGCATCTCCAAAGTACATTTTCGGGCTTTCCAAGTATTTGGGAGTGATTTTCAAGCACCTCTAAAGTATATTTTCGGTCTTTCCAAGTATTTCAGAGTGATTTTCAAGCATCTCTAAAGTACATTTTCGGTCTTTCCAAGTATTTCGGAGTGATTTTCAAGCATCTTTAAAGTACATTTTCGGTCTTTCCAAGTATTTCGGGGTGATTTTCAAGCATCTTTAAAGTAAATTTTCAGTTATTCCAAGTATTTGGAAGTGATTTTCAAGCCTCGCCAAAGAACATTTTCAGTCTTTCCAAGTACTTGGGGGGCTTTTCAAGCATCTCCAAAGGACATTTTTGAGCTTTTCAAGTATTTTGAGTGATTTTCAAGTGACTCCAAAGTATATTTTCAGTCTTTTCAAGTACTTCTTAGCGATTTTTAAGCATCTCCATAGTACATTTTCGGTCTTTCCAAGTACTTGGAAAAAGTTTTCAAGCATCTCCAAAGTACATTTTCGGTCTTTTTAAGGACTTAAGGGGTATTTTTATGCTCTTTGATAGATATTTAAACTAAACCATGTAGATTATCATCCACCATGCAAATTTTTGTGCTTAACTTGGAAGTTTATACTTGAAATCAGCAATTTTGTTTTGAAAAAAACCTCAAAAATTGCCTATTTTTGAACGCTTGTAACTTTTTTGTCTTACGTCCTACGTTAAATTTGACCCCCATGTTGACGGTCCTACGTCAAATTTCCTTTCTTTTGCTGAAAACGGCGTCCTTTTATCTCTTCTAGTTTTCGAGCTATTCACGTTTAAAGTTGGAGGTTTTTTCAGAAAAAGAGCATTTACGTTATTTCGGCCCGAATTGAGCTATCGAGCTAGGCATTCCTCTAAGCATTTCGCCTAGCTTCTTTGGTCATTTTGCAAGTTTCCAACGAGCATTTTCGGTCTTTCCAAGTATTTCGGAGTGATTTTCAAGCATCTCCAAAGTACATTTTCGGGCTTTCCAAGTATTTGGGAGTGATTTTCAAGCACCTCCAAACTATATTTTTGGTCTTTCCAAGTATTTCGGAGTGATTTTCTAGCATCTCCAAAGTACATTTTCGGTCTTTCCAAGTATTTCGGAGTGATTTTCAAGCATCTCTAAAGTACATTTTCGGTCTTTCCAAGTATTTCGGAGTGATTTTCAAGCATCTTTAAAGTACATTTTCGGTCTTTCTTAGTATTTCGGGGTGATTTTCAAGCATCTTTAAAGTACATTTTCAGTAATTCCAAGTATTTGGAAGTGATTTTCAAGCCTCGCCAAAGAACATTTTCAGTCTTTTCAAGTACTTGGGGGGCTTTTCAAGCATCTCCAAAGGACATTTTTGAGCTTTTCAAGTATTCTGAGTGATTTTCAAGTGACTCCAAAGTATATTTTCAGTCTTTCCAAGTACTTCTAAGCGATTTTTAAGCATCTCCATAGTACATTTTCGGTCTTTCCAAGGACTTGGAAAAGATTTTCAAGCATCTCCAAAGTACATTTTCGGTCTTTTTAAGGACTTAAGGGGTATTTTTATGCTCTTTGATAGATATTTAAACTAAACCATGTATATTATCATCCAGCATGCAAATTTTTGTGCTTAACTTGGAAGTTTATACTTGAAATCAGCAATTTTGTTTTGAAAAAAACCTCAAAAATTGCCTATCTTTGAACGCTTGTAACTTTTTTGTCTTTCGTCCTACGTTAAATTTGACCCCCTTGTTGACGGTCCTACGTCAAATTTCCTTTCTTTTGCTGAAAACGGCGTCCTTTTATCTCTTCTAGTTTTCGAGCTATTCACGTTAAAAGTTGGAGGTTTTTTCAGAAAAAGAGCATTTACGTTATTTCGGCCCGAATTGAGCTGTCGAGCTAGGCATTCCTCTAAGCATTTCGCCTAGCTTCTTTGGTCATTTTGCAAGTTTCCAACGAGCATTTTCGGTCTTTCCAAGTATTTCGGAGTGATTTTCAAGCATCTCCAAAGTACATTTTCGGGCTTTCCAAGTATTTGGGAGTGATTTTCAAGCACCTCCAAAGTATATTTTCGGTCTTTCCAAGTATTTCGGAGTGATTTTCTAGCATCTCCAAAGTACATTTTCGGTCTTTCCAAGTATTTCAGAGTGATTTTCAAGCATCTCTAAAGTACATTTTCGGTCTTTCCAAGTATTTCGGAGTGATTTTCAAGCATCTTTAAAGTACATTTTCGGTCTTTCCAAGTATTTCGGGGTGATTTTCAAGCATCTTTAAAGTAAATTTTCAGTTATTCCAAGTATTTGGAAGTGATTTTCAAGCCTCGCCAAAGAACATTTTCAGTCTTTCCAAGTACATGGGGGGCTTTTCAAGCATCTCCAACGGACATTTTTGAGCTTTTCAAGTATTTTGAGTGATTTTCAAGTGACTCCAAAGTATATTTTCAGTCTTTTCAAGTACTTCTAAGCGATTTTTAAGCATCTCCATAGTACATTTTCGGTCTTTCCAAGGACTTGGAAAAGATTTTCAAGCATCTCCAAAGTACATTTTCGGTCTTTTTAAGGACTTTAGGGGTATTTTTATGCTCTTTGATAGATATTTAAACTAAACCATGTAGATTATCATCCAGCATGCAAATTTTTGTGCTTAACTTGGAAGTTTATACTTGAAATCAGCAATTTTGTTTTGAAAAAAACCTCAAAAATTGCCTATCTTTGAACACTTGTAACTTTTTTGTCTTTCGTCCTACGTTAAATTTGACCCCCATATTGACGGTCCTACGTCAAATTTCCTTTCTTTTGCTGAAAACGGCGTCCTTTTATCTCTTCTAGTTTTCGAGCTATTCACGTTTAAAGTTGGAGGTTTTTTCAGAAAAAGAGCATTTACGTTATTTCGGCCCGAATTGAGCTATCGAGCTAGGCATTCCTCTAAGCATTTCGCCTAGCTTCTTTGGTCATTTTGCAAGTTTCCAACGAGCATTTTCGGTCTTTCCAAGTATTTCGGAGTGATTTTCAAGCATCTCCAAAGTACATTTTCGGGCTTTCCAAGTATTTGGGAGTGATTTTCAAGCACCTCCAAACTATATTTTTGGTCTTTCCAAGTATTTCGGAGTGATTTTCTAGCATCTCCAAAGTACATTTTCGGTCTTTCCAAGTATTTCGGAGTGATTTTCAAGCATCTCTAAAGTACATTTTCGGTCTTTCCAAGTATTTCGGAGTGATTTTCAAGCATCTTTAAAGTACATTTTCGGTCTTTCTTAGTATTTCGGGGTGATTTTCAAGCATCTTTAAAGTACATTTTCAGTAATTCCAAGTATTTGGAAGTGATTTTCAAGCCTCGCCAAAGAACATTTTCAGTCTTTCCAAGTACTTGGGGGGCTTTTCAAGCATCTCCAAAGGACATTTTTGAGCTTTTCAAGTATTCTGAGTGATTTTCAAGTGACTCCAAAGTATATTTTCAGTCTTTCCAAGTACTTCTAAGCGATTTTTAAGCATCTCCATAGTACATTTTCGGTCTTTCCAAGGACTTGGAAAAGATTTTCAAGCATCTCCAAAGTACATTTTCGGTCTTTTTAAGGACTTAAGGGGTATTTTTATGCTCTTTGATAGATATTTAAACTAAACCATGTAGATTATCATCCAGCATGCAAATTTTTGTGCTTAACTTGGAAGTTTATACTTGAAATCAGCAATTTTGTTTTGAAAAAAACCTCAAAAATTGCCTATCTTTGAACACTTGTAACTTTTTTGTCTTTCGTCCTACGTTAAATTTGACCCCCATATTGACGGTCCTACGTCAAATTTCCTTTCTTTTGCTGAAAACGGCGTCCTTTTATCTCTTCTAGTTTTCGAGCTATTCACGTTAAAAGTTGGAGGTTTTTTCAGAAAAAGAGCATTTACGTTATTTCGGCCCGAATTGAGCTGTCGAGCTAGGCATTCCTCTAAGCATTTCGCCTAGCTTCTTTGGTCATTTTGCAAGTTTCCAACGAGCATTTTCGGTCTTTCCAAGTATTTCGGAGTGATTTTCAAGCATCTCCAAAGTACATTTTCGGGCTTTCCAAGTATTTGGGAGTGATTTTCAAGCACCTCCAAAGTATATTTACGGTCTTTCCAAGTATTTCGGAGTGATTTTCTAGAATCTCCAAAGTACATTTTCGGTCTTTCCAAGTATTTCAGAGTGATTTTCAAGCATCTCTAAAGTACATTTTCGGTCTTTCCAAGTATTTCGGAGTGATTTTCAAGCATCTTTAAAGTACATTTTCGGTCTTTCCAAGTATTTCGGGGTGATTTTCAAGCATCTTTAAAGTAAATTTTCAGTTATTCCAAGTATTTGGAAGTGATTTTCAAGCCTCGCCAAAGAACATTTTCAGTCTTTCCAAGTACATGGGGGGCTTTTCAAGCATCTCCAACGGACATTTTTGAGCTTTTCAAGTATTTTGAGTGATTTTCAAGTGACTCCAAAGTATATTTTCAGTCTTTCCAAGTACTTCTAAGCGATTTTTAAGCATCTCCATAGTACATTTTCGGTCTTTCCAAGGACTTGGAAAAGATTTTCAAGCATCTCCAAAGTACATTTTCGGTCTTTTTAAGGACTTAAGGGGTATTTTTATGCTCTTTGAAAGATATTTAAACTAAACCATGTAGATTATCATCCAGCATGCAAATTTTTGTGCTTAGCTTGGAAGTTTATACTTGAAATCAGCAATTTTGTTTTGAAAAAAACCTCAAAAATTGCCTATCTTTGAACGCTTGTAACTTTTTTGTCTTTCGTCCTACGTTAAATTTGACCCCCATGTTGACGGTCCTACGTCAAATTTCCTTTCTTTTGCTGAAAACGGCGTCCTTTTATCTCTTCTAGTTTTCGAGCTATTCACGTTTAAAGTTGGAGGTTTTTTCAGAAAAAAAGCATTTACGTTATTTCGGCCCGAATTGAGCTGTCGAGCTAGGCATTCCTCTAAGCATTTCGCCTAGCTTCTTTGGTCATTTTGCAAGTTTCCAACGAGCATTTTCGGTCTTTCCAAGTATTTCGGAGTGATTTTCAAGCATCTCCAAAGTACATTTTCGGGCTTTCCAAGTATTTGGGAGTGATTTTCAAGCACCTCCAAACTATATTTTTGGTCTTTCCAAGTATTTCGGAGTGATTTTCTAGCATCTCCAAAGTACATTTTCGGTCTTTCCAAGTATTTCGGAGTGATTTTCAAGCATCTCTAAAGTACATTTTCGGTCTTTCCAAGTATTTCGGAGTGATTTTCAAGCATCTTTAAAGAACATTTTCGGTCTTTCTTAGTATTTCGGGGTGATTTTCAAGCATCTTTAAAGTACATTTTCAGTTATTCCAAGTATTTGGAAGTGATTTTCAAGCCTCGCCAAAGAACATTTTCAGTCTTTCCAAGTACTTGGGGGGCTTTTCAAGCATCTCCAAAGGACATTTTTGAGCTTTTCAAGTATTCTGAGTGATTTTCAAGTGACTCCAAAGTATATTTTCAGTCTTTCCAAGTACTTCTAAGCGATTTTTAAGCATCTCCATAGTACATTTTCGGTCTTTCCAAGGACTTGGAAAAGATTTTCAAGCATCTCCAAAGTACATTTTCGGTCTTTTTAAGGACTTAAGGGGTATTTTTATGCTCTTTGATAGATATTTAAACTAAACCATGTAGATTATCATCCAGCATGCAAATTTTTGTGCTTAACTTGGAAGTTTATACTTGAAATCAGCAATTTTGTTTTGAAAAAAACCTCAAAAATTGCCTATCTTTGAACGCTTGTAACTTTTTTGTCTTTCGTCCTTCGTTAAATTTGACCCCCATGTTGACGGTCCTACGTCAAATTTCCTTTCTTTTGCTGAAAACGGCGTCCTTTTATCTCTTCTAGTTTTCGAGCTATTCACGTTTAAAGTTGGAGGTTTTTTCAGAAAAAAAGCATTTACGTTATTTCGGCCCGAATTGAGCTGTCGAGCTAGGCATTCCTCTAAGCATTTCGCCTAGCTTCTTTGGTCATTTTGCAAGTTTCCAACGAGCATTTTCGGTCTTTCCAAGTATTTCGGAGTGATTTTCAAGCATCTCCAAAGTACATTTTCGGGCTTTCCAAGTATTTGGGAGTGATTTTCAAGCACCTCCAAAGTATATTTTCGGTCTTTCCAAGTATTTCGGAGTGATTTTCTAGCATCTCCAAAGTACATTTTCGGTCTTTCCAAGTATTTCAGAGTGATTTTCAAGCATCTCTAAAGTACATTTTCGGTCTTTCCAAGTATTTCGGAGTGATTTTCAAGCATCTTTAAAGTACATTTTCGGTCTTTCCAAGTATTTCGGGGTGATTTTCAAGCATCTTTAAAGTAAATTTTCAGTTATTCCAAGTATTTGGAAGTGATTTTCAAGCCTCGCCAAAGAACATTTTCAGTCTTTCCAAGTACATGGGGGGCTTTTCAAGCATCTCCAACGGACATTTTTGAGCTTTTCAAGTATTTTGAGTGATTTTCAAGTGACTCCAAAGTATATTTTCAGTCTTTTCAAGTACTTCTAAGCGATTTTTAAGCATCTCCATAGTACATTTTCGGTCTTTCCAAGGACTTGGAAAAGATTTTCAAGCATCTCCAAAGTACATTTTCGGTCTTTTTAAGGACTTAAGGGGTATTTTTATGCTCTTTGATAGATATTTAAACTAAACCATGTAGATTATCATCCAGCATGCAAATTTTTGTGCTTAACTTGGAAGTTTATACTTGAAATCAGCAATTTTGTTTTGAAAAAAACCTCAAAAATTGCCTATCTTTGAACACTTGTTACTTTTTTGTCTTTCGTCCTACGTTAAATTTGACCCCCATGTTGACGGTCCTACGTCAAATTTCCTTTCTTTTGCTGAAAACGGCGTCCTTTTATCTCTTCTAGTTTTCGAGCTATTCACGTTTAAAGTTGGAGGTTTTTTCAGAAAAAGAGCATTTACGTTATTTCGGCCCGAATTGAGCTATCGAGCTAGGCATTCCTCTAAGCATTTCGCCTAGCTTCTTTGGTCATTTTGCAAGTTTCCAACGAGCATTTTCGGTCTTTCCAAGTATTTCGGAGTGATTTTCAAGCATCTCCAAAGTACATTTTCGGGCTTTCCAAGTATTTGGGAGTGATTTTCAAGCACCTCCAAACTATATTTTTGGTCTTTCCAAGTATTTCGGAGTGATTTTCTAGCATCTCCAAAGTACATTTTCGGTCTTTCCAAGTATTGCGGAGTGATTTTCAAGCATCTCTAAAGTACATTTTCGGTCTTTCCAAGTATTTCGGAGTGATTTTCAAGCATCTTTAAAGAACATTTTCGGTCTTTCTTAGTATTTCGGGGTGATTTTCAAGCATCTTTAAAGTACATTTTCAGTTATTCCAAGTATTTGGAAGTGATTTTCAAGCCTCGCCAAAGAACATTTTCAGTCTTTCCAAGTACTTGGGGGGCTTTTCAAGCATCTCCAAAGGACATTTTTGAGCTTTTCAAGTATTCTGAGTGATTTTCAAGTGACTCCAAAGTATATTTTCAGTCTTTCCAAGTACTTCTAAGCGATTTTTAAGCATCTCCATAGTACATTTTCGGTCTTTCCAAGGACTTGGAAAAGATTTTCAAGCATCTCCAAAGTACATTTTCGGTCTTTTTAAGGACTTAAGGGGTATTTTTATGCTCTTTGATAGATATTTAAACTAAACCATGTAGATTATCATCCAGCATGCAAATTTTTGTGCTTAACTTGGAAGTTTATACTTGAAATCAGCAATTTTGTTTTGAAAAAAACCTCAAAAATTGCCTATCTTTGAACGCTTGTAACTTTTTTGTCTTTCGTCCTTCGTTAAATTTGACCCCCATGTTGACGGTCCTACGTCAAATTTCCTTTCTTTTGCTGAAAACGGCGTCCTTTTATCTCTTCTAGTTTTCGAGCTATTCACGTTTAAAGTTGGAGGTTTTTTCAGAAAAAGAGCATTTACGTTATTTCGGCCCGAATTGAGCTATCGAGCTAGGCATTCCTCTTAGCATTTCGCCTAGCTTCTTTGGTCATTTTGCAAGTTTCCAACGAGCATTTTCGGTCTTTCCAAGAATTTCGGAGTGATTTTCAAGCATCTCCAAAGTACATTTTCGGGCTTTCCAAGTATTTGGGAGTGATTTTCAAGCACCTCTAAAGTATATTTTCGGTCTTTCCAAGTATTTCAGAGTGATTTTCAAGCATCTCTAAAGTACATTTTCGGTCTTTCCAAGTAT
Source organism: Anopheles coustani (assembly GCF_943734705.1). NCBI lineage: Eukaryota > Metazoa > Arthropoda > Insecta > Diptera > Culicidae > Anopheles > Anopheles coustani. Next base: position 233,643 of record NW_026525130.1, on the reverse strand, counting down.
TTCGGAGTGATTTTCAAGCATCTTTAAAGTACATTTTCGGTCTTTCCAAGTATTTCGGGGTGATTTTCAAGCATCTTTAAAGTAAATTTTCAGTTATTCCAAGTATTTGGAAGTGATTTTCAAGCCTCGCCAAAGAACATTTTCAGTCTTTCCAAGTACTTGGGGGGCTTTTCAAGCATCTCCAAAGGACATTTTTGAGCTTTTCAAGTATTTTGAGTGATTTTCAAGTGACTCCAAAGTATATTTTCAGTCTTTTCAAGTACTTCTTAGCGATTTTTAAGCATCTCCATAGTACATTTTCGGTCTTTCCAAGTACTTGGAAAAAGTTTTCAAGCATCTCCAAAGTACATTTTCGGTCTTTTTAAGGACTTAAGGGGTATTTTTATGCTCTTTGATAGATATTTAAACTAAACCATGTAGATTATCATCCAGCATGCAAATTTTTGTGCTTAACTTGGAAGTTTATACTTGAAATCAGCAATTTTGTTTTGAAAAAAACCTCAAAAATTGCCTATTTTTGAACGCTTGTAACTTTTTTGTCTTACGTCCTACGTTAAATTTGACCCCCATGTTGACGGTCCTACGTCAAATTTCCTTTCTTTTGCTGAAAACGGCGTCCTTTTATCTCTTCTAGTTTTCGAGCTATTCACGTTTAAAGTTGGAGGTTTTTTCAGAAAAAGAGCATTTACGTTATTTCGGCCCGAATTGAGCTATCGAGCTAGGCATTCCTCTAAGCATTTCGCCTAGCTTCTTTGGTCATTTTGCAAGTTTCCAACGAGCATTTTCGGTCTTTCCAAGTATTTCGGAGTGATTTTCAAGCATCTCCAAAGTACATTTTCGGGCTTTCCAAGTATTTGGGAGTGATTTTCAAGCACCTCCAAACTATATTTTTGGTCTTTCCAAGTATTTCGGAGTGATTTTCTAGCATCTCCAAAGTACATTTTCGGTCTTTCCAAGTATTTCGGAGTGATTTTCAAGCATCTCTAAAGTACATTTTCGGTCTTTCCAAGTATTTCGGAGTGATTTTCAAGCATCTTTAAAGTACATTTTCGGTCTTTCTTAGTATTTCGGGGTGATTTTCAAGCATCTTTAAAGTACATTTTCAGTAATTCCAAGTATTTGGAAGTGATTTTCAAGCCTCGCCAAAGAACATTTTCAGTCTTTTCAAGTACTTGGGGGGCTTTTCAAGCATCTCCAAAGGACATTTTTGAGCTTTTCAAGTATTCTGAGTGATTTTCAAGTGACTCCAAAGTATATTTTCAGTCTTTCCAAGTACTTCTAAGCGATTTTTAAGCATCTCCATAGTACATTTTCGGTCTTTCCAAGGACTTGGAAAAGATTTTCAAGCATCTCCAAAGTACATTTTCGGTCTTTTTAAGGACTTAAGGGGTATTTTTATGCTCTTTGATAGATATTTAAACTAAACCATGTATATTATCATCCAGCATGCAAATTTTTGTGCTTAACTTGGAAGTTTATACTTGAAATCAGCAATTTTGTTTTGAAAAAAACCTCAAAAATTGCCTATCTTTGAACGCTTGTAACTTTTTTGTCTTTCGTCCTACGTTAAATTTGACCCCCTTGTTGACGGTCCTACGTCAAATTTCCTTTCTTTTGCTGAAAACGGCGTCCTTTTATCTCTTCTAGTTTTCGAGCTATTCACGTTAAAAGTTGGAGGTTTTTTCAGAAAAAGAGCATTTACGTTATTTCGGCCCGAATTGAGCTGTCGAGCTAGGCATTCCTCTAAGCATTTCGCCTAGCTTCTTTGGTCATTTTGCAAGTTTCCAACGAGCATTTTCGGTCTTTCCAAGTATTTCGGAGTGATTTTCAAGCATCTCCAAAGTACATTTTCGGGCTTTCCAAGTATTTGGGAGTGATTTTCAAGCACCTCCAAAGTATATTTTCGGTCTTTCCAAGTATTTCGGAGTGATTTTCTAGCATCTCCAAAGTACATTTTCGGTCTTTCCAAGTATTTCAGAGTGATTTTCAAGCATCTCTAAAGTACATTTTCGGTCTTTCCAAGTATTTCGGAGTGATTTTCAAGCATCTTTAAAGTACATTTTCGGTCTTTCCAAGTATTTCGGGGTGATTTTCAAGCATCTTTAAAGTAAATTTTCAGTTATTCCAAGTATTTGGAAGTGATTTTCAAGCCTCGCCAAAGAACATTTTCAGTCTTTCCAAGTACATGGGGGGCTTTTCAAGCATCTCCAACGGACATTTTTGAGCTTTTCAAGTATTTTGAGTGATTTTCAAGTGACTCCAAAGTATATTTTCAGTCTTTTCAAGTACTTCTAAGCGATTTTTAAGCATCTCCATAGTACATTTTCGGTCTTTCCAAGGACTTGGAAAAGATTTTCAAGCATCTCCAAAGTACATTTTCGGTCTTTTTAAGGACTTTAGGGGTATTTTTATGCTCTTTGATAGATATTTAAACTAAACCATGTAGATTATCATCCAGCATGCAAATTTTTGTGCTTAACTTGGAAGTTTATACTTGAAATCAGCAATTTTGTTTTGAAAAAAACCTCAAAAATTGCCTATCTTTGAACACTTGTAACTTTTTTGTCTTTCGTCCTACGTTAAATTTGACCCCCATATTGACGGTCCTACGTCAAATTTCCTTTCTTTTGCTGAAAACGGCGTCCTTTTATCTCTTCTAGTTTTCGAGCTATTCACGTTTAAAGTTGGAGGTTTTTTCAGAAAAAGAGCATTTACGTTATTTCGGCCCGAATTGAGCTATCGAGCTAGGCATTCCTCTAAGCATTTCGCCTAGCTTCTTTGGTCATTTTGCAAGTTTCCAACGAGCATTTTCGGTCTTTCCAAGTATTTCGGAGTGATTTTCAAGCATCTCCAAAGTACATTTTCGGGCTTTCCAAGTATTTGGGAGTGATTTTCAAGCACCTCCAAACTATATTTTTGGTCTTTCCAAGTATTTCGGAGTGATTTTCTAGCATCTCCAAAGTACATTTTCGGTCTTTCCAAGTATTTCGGAGTGATTTTCAAGCATCTCTAAAGTACATTTTCGGTCTTTCCAAGTATTTCGGAGTGATTTTCAAGCATCTTTAAAGAACATTTTCGGTCTTTCTTAGTATTTCGGGGTGATTTTCAAGCATCTTTAAAGTACATTTTCAGTTATTCCAAGTATTTGGAAGTGATTTTCAAGCCTCGCCAAAGAACATTTTCAGTCTTTCCAAGTACTTGGGGGGCTTTTCAAGCATCTCCAAAGGACATTTTTGAGCTTTTCAAGTATTCTGAGTGATTTTCAAGTGACTCCAAAGTATATTTTCAGTCTTTCCAAGTACTTCTAAGCGATTTTTAAGCATCTCCATAGTACATTTTCGGTCTTTCCAAGGACTTGGAAAAGATTTTCAAGCATCTCCAAAGTACATTTTCGGTCTTTTTAAGGACTTAAGGGGTATTTTTATGCTCTTTGATAGATATTTAAACTAAACCATGTAGATTATCATCCAGCATGCAAATTTTTGTGCTTAACTTGGAAGTTTATACTTGAAATCAGCAATTTTGTTTTGAAAAAAACCTCAAAAATTGCCTATCTTTGAACGCTTGTAACTTTTTTGTCTTTCGTCCTTCGTTAAATTTGACCCCCATGTTGACGGTCCTACGTCAAATTTCCTTTCTTTTGCTGAAAACGGCGTCCTTTTATCTCTTCTAGTTTTCGAGCTATTCACGTTTAAAGTTGGAGGTTTTTTCAGAAAAAGAGCATTTACGTTATTTCGGCCCGAATTGAGCTATCGAGCTAGGCATTCCTCTTAGCATTTCGCCTAGCTTCTTTGGTCATTTTGCAAGTTTCCAACGAGCATTTTCGGTCTTTCCAAGAATTTCGGAGTGATTTTCAAGCATCTCCAAAGTACATTTTCGGGCTTTCCAAGTATTTGGGAGTGATTTTCAAGCACCTCTAAAGTATATTTTCGGTCTTTCCAAGTATTTCAGAGTGATTTTCAAGCATCTCTAAAGTACATTTTCGGTCTTTCCAAGTATTTCGGAGTGATTTTCAAGCATCTTTAAAGTACATTTTCGGTCTTTCCAAGTATTTCGGGGTGATTTTCAAGCATCTTTAAAGTAAATTTTCAGTTATTCCAAGTATTTGAAAGTGATTTTCAAGCATCGCCAAAGAACATTTTCAGTCTTTCCAAGTACTTGGGGGGCTTTTCAAGCATCTCCAAAGGACATTTTTGAGCTTTTCAAGTATTTTGAGTGATTTTCAAGTGACTCCAAAGTATATTTTCAGTCTTTTCAAGTACTTCTTAGCGATTTTTAAGCATCTCCATAGTACATTTTCGGTCTTTCCAAGTACTTGGAAAAAGTTTTCAAGCATCTCCAAAGTACATTTTCGGTCTTTTTAAGGACTTAAGGGGTATTTTTATGCTCTTTGATAGATATTTAAACTAAACCATGTAGATTATCATCCAGCATGCAAATGTTTGTGCTTAACTTGGAAGTTTATACTTGAAATCAGCAATTTTGTTTTGAAAAAAACCTCAAAAATTGCCTATTTTTGAACGCTTGTAACTTTTTTGTCTTACGTCCTACGTTAAATTTGACCCCCATGTTGACGGTCCTACGTCAAATTTCCTTTCTTTTGCTGAAAACGGCGTCCTTTTATCTCTTCTAGTTTTCGAGCTATTCACGTTTAAAGTTGGAGGTTTTTTCAGAAAAAGAGCATTTACGTTATTTCGGCCCGAATTGAGCTATCGAGCTAGGCATTCCTCTAAGCATTTCGCCTAGCTTCTTTGGTCATTTTGCAAGTTTCCAACGAGCATTTTCGGTCTTTCCAAGTATTTCGGAGTGATTTTCAAGCATCTCCAAAGTACATTTTCGGGCTTTCCAAGTATTTGGGAGTGATTTTCAAGCACCTCCAAACTATATTTTTGGTCTTTCCAAGTATTTCGGAGTGATTTTCTAGCATCTCCAAAGTACATTTTCGGTCTTTCCAAGTATTTCGGAGTGATTTTCAAGCATCTCTAAAGTACATTTTCGGTCTTTCCAAGTATTTCGGAGTGATTTTCAAGCATCTTTAAAGTACATTTTCGGTCTTTCTTAGTATTTCGGGGTGATTTTCAAGCATCTTTAAAGTACATTTTCAGTAATTCCAAGTATTTGGAAGTGATTTTCAAGCCTCGCCAAAGAACATTTTCAGTCTTTTCAAGTACTTGGGGGGCTTTTCAAGCATCTCCAAAGGACATTTTTGAGCTTTTCAAGTATTCTGAGTGATTTTCAAGTGACTCCAAAGTATATTTTCAGTCTTTCCAAGTACTTCTAAGCGATTTTTAAGCATCTCCATAGTACATTTTCGGTCTTTCCAAGGACTTGGAAAAGATTTTCAAGCATCTCCAAAGTACATTTTCGGTCTTTTTAAGGACTTAAGGGGTATTTTTATGCTCTTTGATAGATATTTAAACTAAACCATGTATATTATCATCCAGCATGCAAATTTTTGTGCTTAACTTGGAAGTTTATACTTGAAATCAGCAATTTTGTTTTGAAAAAAACCTCAAAAATTGCCTATCTTTGAACGCTTGTAACTTTTTTGTCTTTCGTCCTACGTTAAATTTGACCCCCTTGTTGACGGTCCTACGTCAAATTTCCTTTCTTTTGCTGAAAACGGCGTCCTTTTATCTCTTCTAGTTTTCGAGCTATTCACGTTAAAAGTTGGAGGTTTTTTCAGAAAAAGAGCATTTACGTTATTTCGGCCCGAATTGAGCTGTCGAGCTAGGCATTCCTCTAAGCATTTCGCCTAGCTTCTTTGGTCATTTTGCAAGTTTCCAACGAGCATTTTCGGTCTTTCCAAGTATTTCGGAGTGATTTTCAAGCATCTCCAAAGTACATTTTCGGGCTTTCCAAGTATTTGGGAGTGATTTTCAAGCACCTCCAAAGTATATTTTCGGTCTTTCCAAGTATTTCGGAGTGATTTTCTAGCATCTCCAAAGTACATTTTCGGTCTTTCCAAGTATTTCAGAGTGATTTTCAAGCATCTCTAAAGTACATTTTCGGTCTTTCCAAGTATTTCGGAGTGATTTTCAAGCATCTTTAAAGTACATTTTCGGTCTTTCCAAGTATTTCGGGGTGATTTTCAAGCATCTTTAAAGTAAATTTTCAGTTATTCCAAGTATTTGGAAGTGATTTTCAAGCCTCGCCAAAGAACATTTTCAGTCTTTCCAAGTACATGGGGGGCTTTTCAAGCATCTCCAACGGACATTTTTGAGCTTTTCAAGTATTTTGAGTGATTTTCAAGTGACTCCAAAGTATATTTTCAGTCTTTTCAAGTACTTCTAAGCGATTTTTAAGCATCTCCATAGTACATTTTCGGTCTTTCCAAGGACTTGGAAAAGATTTTCAAGCATCTCCAAAGTACATTTTCGGTCTTTTTAAGGACTTTAGGGGTATTTTTATGCTCTTTGATAGATATTTAAACTAAACCATGTAGATTATCATCCAGCATGCAAATTTTTGTGCTTAACTTGGAAGTTTATACTTGAAATCAGCAATTTTGTTTTGAAAAAAACCTCAAAAATTGCCTATCTTTGAACACTTGTAACTTTTTTGTCTTTCGTCCTACGTTAAATTTGACCCCCATATTGACGGTCCTACGTCAAATTTCCTTTCTTTTGCTGAAAACGGCGTCCTTTTATCTCTTCTAGTTTTCGAGCTATTCACGTTTAAAGTTGGAGGTTTTTTCAGAAAAAGAGCATTTACGTTATTTCGGCCCGAATTGAGCTATCGAGCTAGGCATTCCTCTAAGCATTTCGCCTAGCTTCTTTGGTCATTTTGCAAGTTTCCAACGAGCATTTTCGGTCTTTCCAAGTATTTCGGAGTGATTTTCAAGCATCTCCAAAGTACATTTTCGGGCTTTCCAAGTATTTGGGAGTGATTTTCAAGCACCTCCAAACTATATTTTTGGTCTTTCCAAGTATTTCGGAGTGATTTTCTAGCATCTCCAAAGTACATTTTCGGTCTTTCCAAGTATTTCGGAGTGATTTTCAAGCATCTCTAAAGTACATTTTCGGTCTTTCCAAGTATTTCGGAGTGATTTTCAAGCATCTTTAAAGTACATTTTCGGTCTTTCTTAGTATTTCGGGGTGATTTTCAAGCATCTTTAAAGTACATTTTCAGTAATTCCAAGTATTTGGAAGTGATTTTCAAGCCTCGCCAAAGAACATTTTCAGTCTTTCCAAGTACTTGGGGGGCTTTTCAAGCATCTCCAAAGGACATTTTTGAGCTTTTCAAGTATTCTGAGTGATTTTCAAGTGACTCCAAAGTATATTTTCAGTCTTTCCAAGTACTTCTAAGCGATTTTTAAGCATCTCCATAGTACATTTTCGGTCTTTCCAAGGACTTGGAAAAGATTTTCAAGCATCTCCAAAGTACATTTTCGGTCTTTTTAAGGACTTAAGGGGTATTTTTATGCTCTTTGATAGATATTTAAACTAAACCATGTAGATTATCATCCAGCATGCAAATTTTTGTGCTTAACTTGGAAGTTTATACTTGAAATCAGCAATTTTGTTTTGAAAAAAACCTCAAAAATTGCCTATCTTTGAACACTTGTAACTTTTTTGTCTTTCGTCCTACGTTAAATTTGACCCCCTTGTTGACGGTCCTACGTCAAATTTCCTTTCTTTTGCTGAAAACGGCGTCCTTTTATCTCTTCTAGTTTTCGAGCTATTCACGTTAAAAGTTGGAGGTTTTTTCAGAAAAAGAGCATTTACGTTATTTCGGCCCGAATTGAGCTGTCGAGCTAGGCATTCCTCTAAGCATTTCGCCTAGCTTCTTTGGTCATTTTGCAAGTTTCCAACGAGCATTTTCGGTCTTTCCAAGTATTTCGGAGTGATTTTCAAGCATCTCCAAAGTACATTTTCGGGCTTTCCAAGTATTTGGGAGTGATTTTCAAGCACCTCCAAAGTATATTTTCGGTCTTTCAAAGTATTTCGGAGTGATTTTCTAGCATCTCCAAAGTACATTTTCGGTCTTTCCAAGTATTTCAGAGTGATTTTCAAGCATCTCTAAAGTACATTTTCGGTCTTTCCAAGTATTTCGGAGTGATTTTCAAGCATCTTTAAAGTACATTTTCGGTCTTTCCAAGTATTTCGGGGTGATTTTCAAGCATCTTTAAAGTAAATTTTCAGTTATTCCAAGTATTTGGAAGTGATTTTCAAGCCTCGCCAAAGAACATTTTCAGTCTTTCCAAGTACATGGGGGGCTTTTCAAGCATCTCCAACGGACATTTTTGAGCTTTTCAAGTATTTTGAGTGATTTTCAAGTGACTCCAAAGTATATTTTCAGTCTTTTCAAGTACTTCTAAGCGATTTTTAAGCATCTCCATAGTACATTTTCGGTCTTTCCAAGGACTTGGAAAAGATTTTCAAGCATCTCCAAAGTACATTTTCGGTCTTTTTAAGGACTTAAGGGGTATTTTTATGCTCTTTGATAGATATTTAAACTAAACCATGTAGATTATCATCCAGCATGCAAATTTTTGTGCTTAACTTGGAAGTTTATACTTGAAATCAGCAATTTTGTTTTGAAAAAAACCTCAAAAATTGCCTATCTTTGAACACTTGTAACTTTTTTGTCTTTCGTCCTACGTTAAATTTGACCCCCATATTGACGGTCCTACGTCAAATTTCCTTTCTTTTGCTGAAAACGGCGTCCTTTTATCTCTTCTAGTTTTCGAGCTATTCACGTTTAAAGTTGGAGGTTTTTTCAGAAAAAGAGCATTTACGTTATTTCGGCCCGAATTGAGCTATCGAGCTAGGCATTCCTCTAAGCATTTCGCCTAGCTTCTTTGGTCATTTTGCAAGTTTCCAACGAGCATTTTCGGTCTTTCCAAGTATTTCGGAGTGATTTTCAAGCATCTCCAAAGTACATTTTCGGGCTTTCCAAGTATTTGGGAGTGATTTTCAAGCACCTCCAAACTATATTTTTGGTCTTTCCAAGTATTTCGGAGTGATTTTCTAGCATCTCCAAAGTACATTTTCGGTCTTTCCAAGTATTTCGGAGTGATTTTCAAGCATCTCTAAAGTACATTTTCGGTCTTTCCAAGTATTTCGGAGTGATTTTCAAGCATCTTTAAAGTACATTTTCGGTCTTTCTTAGTATTTCGGGGTGATTTTCAAGCATCTTTAAAGTACATTTTCAGTAATTCCAAGTATTTGGAAGTGATTTTCAAGCCTCGCCAAAGAACATTTTCAGTCTTTCCAAGTACTTGGGGGGCTTTTCAAGCATCTCCAAAGGACATTTTTGAGCTTTTCAAGTATTCTGAGTGATTTTCAAGTGACTCCAAAGTATATTTTCAGTCTTTCCAAGTACTTCTAAGCGATTTTTAAGCATCTCCATAGTACATTTTCGGTCTTTCCAAGGACTTGGAAAAGATTTTCAAGCATCTCCAAAGTACATTTTCGGTCTTTTTAAGGACTTAAGGGGTATTTTTATGCTCTTTGATAGATATTTAAACTAAACCATGTAGATTATCATCCAGCATGCAAATTTTTGTGCTTAACTTGGAAGTTTATACTTGAAATCAGCAATTTTGTTTTGAAAAAAACCTCAAAAATTGCCTATCTTTGAACACTTGTAACTTTTTTGTCTTTCGTCCTACGTTAAATTTGACCCCCATATTGACGGTCCTACGTCAAATTTCCTTTCTTTTGCTGAAAACGGCGTCCTTTTATCTCTTCTAGTTTTCGAGCTATTCACGTTAAAAGTTGGAGGTTTTTTCAGAAAAAGAGCATTTACGTTATTTCGGCCCGAATTGAGCTGTCGAGCTAGGCATTCCTCTAAGCATTTCGCCTAGCTTCTTTGGTCATTTTGCAAGTTTCCAACGAGCATTTTCGGTCTTTCCAAGTATTTCGGAGTGATTTTCAAGCATCTCCAAAGTACATTTTCGGGCTTTCCAAGTATTTGGGAGTGATTTTCAAGCACCTCCAAAGTATATTTACGGTCTTTCCAAGTATTTCGGAGTGATTTTCTAGAATCTCCAAAGTACATTTTCGGTCTTTCCAAGTATTTCAGAGTGATTTTCAAGCATCTCTAAAGTACATTTTCGGTCTTTCCAAGTATTTCGGAGTGATTTTCAAGCATCTTTAAAGTACATTTTCGGTCTTTCCAAGTATTTCGGGGTGATTTTCAAGCATCTTTAAAGTAAATTTTCAGTTATTCCAAGTATTTGGAAGTGATTTTCAAGCCTCGCCAAAGAACATTTTCAGTCTTTCCAAGTACATGGGGGGCTTTTCAAGCATCTCCAACGGACATTTTTGAGCTTTTCAAGTATTTTGAGTGATTTTCAAGTGACTCCAAAGTATATTTTCAGTCTTTTCAAGTACTTCTAAGCGATTTTTAAGCATCTCCATAGTACATTTTCGGTCTTTCCAAGGACTTGGAAAAGATTTTCAAGCATCTCCAAAGTACATTTTCGGTCTTTTTAAGGACTTAAGGGGTATTTTTATGCTCTTTGATAGATATTTAAACTAAACCATGTAGATTATCATCCAGCATGCAAATTTTTGTGCTTAACTTGGAAGTTTATACTTGAAATCAGCAATTTTGTTTTGAAAAAAACCTCAAAAATTGCCTATCTTTGAACACTTGTAACTTTTTTGTCTTTCGTCCTACGTTAAATTTGACCCCCATGTTGACGGTCCTACGTCAAATTTCCTTTCTTTTGCTGAAAACGGCGTCCTTTTATCTCTTCTAGTTTTCGAGCTATTCACGTTTAAAGTTGGAGGTTTTTTCAGAAAAAGAGCATTTACGTTATTTCGGCCCGAATTGAGCTATCGAGCTAGGCATTCCTCTAAGCATTTCGCCTAGCTTCTTTGGTCATTTTGCAAGTTTCCAACGAGCATTTTCGGTCTTTCCAAGTATTTCGGAGTGATTTTCAAGCATCTCCAAAGTACATTTTCGGGCTTTCCAAGTATTTGGGAGTGATTTTCAAGCACCTCCAAAGTATATTTTCGGTCTTTCCAAGTATTTCGGAGTGATTTTCTAGCATCTCCAAAGTACATTTTCGGTCTTTCCAAGTATTTCAGAGTGATTTTCAAGCATCTCTAAAGTACATTTTCGGTCTTTCCAAGTATTTCGGAGTGATTTTCAAGCATCTTTAAAGTACATTTTCGGTCTTTCCAAGTATTTCGGGGTGATTTTCAAGCATCTTTAAAGTACATTTTCAGTTATTCCAAGTATTTGGAAGTGATTTTCAAGCCTCGCCAAAGAACATTTTCAGTCTTTCCAAGTACTTGGGGGGCTTTTCAAGCATCTCCAAAGGACATTTTTGAGCTTTTCAAGTATTCTGAGTGATTTTCAAGTGACTCCAAAGTATATTTTCAGTCTTTCCAAGTACTTCTAAGCGATTTTTAAGCATCTCCATAGTACATTTTCGGTCTTTCCAAGGACTTGGAAAAGATTTTCAAGCATCTCCAAAGTACATTTTCGGTCTTTTTAAGGACTTAAGGGGTATTTTTATGCTCTTTGATAGATATTTAAACTAAACCATGTAGATTATCATCCACCATGCAAATTTTTGTGCTTAACTTGGAAGTTTATACTTGAAATCAGCAATTTTGTTTTGAAAAAAACCTCAAAAATTGCCTATTTTTGAACGCTTGTAACTTTTTTGTCTTACGTCCTACGTTAAATTTGACCCCCATGTTGACGGTCCTACGTCAAATTTCCTTTCTTTTGCTGAAAACGGCGTCCTTTTATCTCTTCTAGTTTTCGAGCTATTCACGTTTAAAGTTGGAGGTTTTTTCAGAAAAAGAGCATTTACGTTATTTCGGCCCGAATTGAGCTATCGAGCTAGGCATTCCTCTAAGCATTTCGCCTAGCTTCTTTGGTCATTTTGCAAGTTTCCAACGAGCATTTTCGGTCTTTCCAAGTATTTCGGAGTGATTTTCAAGCATCTCCAAAGTACATTTTCGGGCTTTCCAAGTATTTGGGAGTGATTTTCAAGCACCTCCAAACTATATTTTTGGTCTTTCCAAGTATTTCGGAGTGATTTTCTAGCATCTCCAAAGTACATTTTCGGTCTTTCCAAGTATTTCGGAGTGATTTTCAAGCATCTCTAAAGTACATTTTCGGTCTTTCCAAGTATTTCGGAGTGATTTTCAAGCATCTTTAAAGTACATTTTCGGTCTTTCTTAGTATTTCGGGGTGATTTTCAAGCATCTTTAAAGTACATTTTCAGTAATTCCAAGTATTTGGAAGTGATTTTCAAGCCTCGCCAAAGAACATTTTCAGTCTTTTCAAGTACTTGGGGGGCTTTTCAAGCATCTCCAAAGGACATTTTTGAGCTTTTCAAGTATTCTGAGTGATTTTCAAGTGACTCCAAAGTATATTTTCAGTCTTTCCAAGTACTTCTAAGCGATTTTTAAGCATCTCCATAGTACATTTTCGGTCTTTCCAAGGACTTGGAAAAGATTTTCAAGCATCTCCAAAGTACATTTTCGGTCTTTTTAAGGACTTAAGGGTTATTTTTATGCTCTTTGATAGATATTTAAACTAAACCATGTATATTATCATCCAGCATGCAAATTTTTGTGCTTAACTTGGAAGTTTATACTTGAAATCAGCAATTTTGTTTTGAAAAAAACCTCAAAAATTGCCTATCTTTGAACGCTTGTAACTTTTTTGTCTTTCGTCCTACGTTAAATTTGACCCCCTTGTTGACGGTCCTACGTCAAATTTCCTTTCTTTTGCTGAAAACGGCGTCCTTTTATCTCTTCTAGTTTTCGAGCTATTCACGTTAAAAGTTGGAGGTTTTTTCAGAAAAAGAGCATTTACGTTATTTCGGCCCGAATTGAGCTGTCGAGCTAGGCATTCCTCTAAGCATTTCGCCTAGCTTCTTTGGTCATTTTGCAAGTTTCCAACGAGCATTTTCGGTCTTTCCAAGTATTTCGGAGTGATTTTCAAGCATCTCCAAAGTACATTTTCGGGCTTTCCAAGTATTTGGGAGTGATTTTCAAGCACCTCCAAAGTATATTTTCGGTCTTTCCAAGTATTTCGGAGTGATTTTCTAGCATCTCCAAAGTACATTTTCGGTCTTTCCAAGTATTTCAGAGTGATTTTCAAGCATCTCTAAAGTACATTTTCGGTCTTTCCAAGTATTTCGGAGTGATTTTCAAGCATCTTTAAAGTACATTTTCGGTCTTTCCAAGTATTTCGGGGTGATTTTCAAGCATCTTTAAAGTAAATTTTCAGTTATTCCAAGTATTTGGAAGTGATTTTCAAGCCTCGCCAAAGAACATTTTCAGTCTTTCCAAGTACATGGGGGGCTTTTCAAGCATCTCCAACGGACATTTTTGAGCTTTTCAAGTATTTTGAGTGATTTTCAAGTGACTCCAAAGTATATTTTCAGTCTTTTCAAGTACTTCTAAGCGATTTTTAAGCATCTCCATAGTACATTTTCGGTCTTTCCAAGGACTTGGAAAAGATTTTCAAGCATCTCCAAAGTACATTTTCGGTCTTTTTAAGGACTTTAGGGGTATTTTTATGCTCTTTGATAGATATTTAAACTAAACCATGTAGATTATCATCCAGCATGCAAATTTTTGTGCTTAACTTGGAAGTTTATACTTGAAATCAGCAATTTTGTTTTGAAAAAAACCTCAAAAATTGCCTATCTTTGAACACTTGTAACTTTTTTGTCTTTCGTCCTACGTTAAATTTGACCCCCATATTGACGGTCCTACGTCAAATTTCCTTTCTTTTGCTGAAAACGGCGTCCTTTTATCTCTTCTAGTTTTCGAGCTATTCACGTTTAAAGTTGGAGGTTTTTTCAGAAAAAGAGCATTTACGTTATTTCGGCCCGAATTGAGCTATCGAGCTAGGCATTCCTCTAAGCATTTCGCCTAGCTTCTTTGGTCATTTTGCAAGTTTCCAACGAGCATTTTCGGTCTTTCCAAGTATTTCGGAGTGATTTTCAAGCATCTCCAAAGTACATTTTCGGGCTTTCCAAGTATTTGGGAGTGATTTTCAAGCACCTCCAAACTATATTTTTGGTCTTTCCAAGTATTTCGGAGTGATTTTCTAGCATCTCCAAAGTACATTTTCGGTCTTTCCAAGTATTTCGGAGTGATTTTCAAGCATCTCTAAAGTACATTTTCGGTCTTTCCAAGTATTTCGGAGTGATTTTCAAGCATCTTTAAAGTACATTTTCGGTCTTTCTTAGTATTTCGGGGTGATTTTCAAGCATCTTTAAAGTACATTTTCAGTAATTCCAAGTATTTGGAAGTGATTTTCAAGCCTCGCCAAAGAACATTTTCAGTCTTTCCAAGTACTTGGGGGGCTTTTCAAGCATCTCCAAAGGACATTTTTGAGCTTTTCAAGTATTCTGAGTGATTTTCAAGTGACTCCAAAGTATATTTTCAGTCTTTCCAAGTACTTCTAAGCGATTTTTAAGCATCTCCATAGTACATTTTCGGTCTTTCCAAGGACTTGGAAAAGATTTTCAAGCATCTCCAAAGTACATTTTCGGTCTTTTTAAGGACTTAAGGGGTATTTTTATGCTCTTTGATAGATATTTAAACTAAACCATGTAGATTATCATCCAGCATGCAAATTTTTGTGCTTAACTTGGAAGTTTATACTTGAAATCAGCAATTTTGTTTTGAAAAAAACCTCAAAAATTGCCTATCTTTGAACACTTGTAACTTTTTTGTCTTTCGTCCTACGTTAAATTTGACCCCCTTGTTGACGGTCCTACGTCAAATTTCCTTTCTTTTGCTGAAAACGGCGTCCTTTTATCTCTTCTAGTTTTCGAGCTATTCACGTTAAAAGTTGGAGGTTTTTTCAGAAAAAGAGCATTTACGTTATTTCGGCCCGAATTGAGCTGTCGAGCTAGGCATTCCTCTAAGCATTTCGCCTAGCTTCTTTGGTCATTTTGCAAGTTTCCAACGAGCATTTTCGGTCTTTCCAAGTATTTCGGAGTGATTTTCAAGCATCTCCAAAGTACATTTTCGGGCTTTCCAAGTATTTGGGAGTGATTTTCAAGCACCTCCAAAGTATATTTTCGGTCTTTCAAAGTATTTCGGAGTGATTTTCTAGCATCTCCAAAGTACATTTTCGGTCTTTCCAAGTATTTCAGAGTGATTTTCAAGCATCTCTAAAGTACATTTTCGGTCTTTCCAAGTATTTCGGAGTGATTTTCAAGCATCTTTAAAGTACATTTTCGGTCTTTCCAAGTATTTCGGGGTGATTTTCAAGCATCTTTAAAGTAAATTTTCAGTTATTCCAAGTATTTGGAAGTGATTTTCAAGCCTCGCCAAAGAACATTTTCAGTCTTTCCAAGTACATGGGGGGCTTTTCAAGCATCTCCAACGGACATTTTTGAGCTTTTCAAGTATTTTGAGTGATTTTCAAGTGACTCCAAAGTATATTTTCAGTCTTTTCAAGTACTTCTAAGCGATTTTTAAGCATCTCCATAGTACATTTTCGGTCTTTCCAAGGACTTGGAAAAGATTTTCAAGCATCTCCAAAGTACATTTTCGGTCTTTTTAAGGACTTAAGGGGTATTTTTATGCTCTTTGATAGATATTTAAACTAAACCATGTAGATTATCATCCAGCATGCAAATTTTTGTGCTTAACTTGGAAGTTTATACTTGAAATCAGCAATTTTGTTTTGAAAAAAACCTCAAAAATTGCCTATCTTTGAACACTTGTAACTTTTTTGTCTTTCGTCCTACGTTAAATTTGACCCCCATATTGACGGTCCTACGTCAAATTTCCTTTCTTTTGCTGAAAACGGCGTCCTTTTATCTCTTCTAGTTTTCGAGCTATTCACGTTAAAAGTTGGAGGTTTTTTCAGAAAAAGAGCATTTACGTTATTTCGGCCCGAATTGAGCTGTCGAGCTAGGCATTCCTCTAAGCATTTCGCCTAGCTTCTTTGGTCATTTTGCAAGTTTCCAACGAGCATTTTCGGTCTTTCCAAGTATTTCGGAGTGATTTTCAAGCATCTCCAAAGTACATTTTCGGGCTTTCCAAGTATTTGGGAGTGATTTTCAAGCACCTCCAAAGTATATTTTCGGTCTTTCCAAGTATTTCGGAGTGATTTTCTAGCATCTCCAAAGTACATTTTCGGTCTTTCCAAGTATTTCAGAGTGATTTTCAAGCATCTCTAAAGTACATTTTCGGTCTTTCCAAGTATTTCGGAGTGATTTTCAAGCATCTTTAAAGTACATTTTCGGTCTTTCCAAGTATTTCGGGGTGATTTTCAAGCATCTTTAAAGTAAATTTTCAGTTATTCCAAGTATTTGGAAGTGATTTTCAAGCCTCGCCAAAGAACATTTTCAGTCTTTCCAAGTACATGGGGGGCTTTTCAAGCATCTCCAACGGACATTTTTGAGCTTTTCAAGTATTTTGAGTGATTTTCAAGTGACTCCAAAGTATATTTTCAGTCTTTTCAAGTACTTCTAAGCGATTTTTAAGCATCTCCATAGTACATTTTCGGTCTTTCCAAGGACTTGGAAAAGATTTTCAAGCATCTCCAAAGTACATTTTCGGTCTTTTTAAGGACTTTAGGGGTATTTTTATGCTCTTTGATAGATATTTAAACTAAACCATGTAGATTATCATCCAGCATGCAAATTTTTGTGCTTAACTTGGAAGTTTATACTTGAAATCAGCAATTTTGTTTTGAAAAAAACCTCAAAAATTGCCTATCTTTGAACACTTGTAACTTTTTTGTCTTTCGTCCTACGTTAAATTTGACCCCCATATTGACGGTCCTACGTCAAATTTCCTTTCTTTTGCTGAAAACGGCGTCCTTTTATCTCTTCTAGTTTTCGAGCTATTCACGTTTAAAGTTGGAGGTTTTTTCAGAAAAAGAGCATTTACGTTATTTCGGCCCGAATTGAGCTATCGAGCTAGGCATTCCTCTAAGCATTTCGCCTAGCTTCTTTGGTCATTTTGCAAGTTTCCAACGAGCATTTTCGGTCTTTCCAAGTATTTCGGAGTGATTTTCAAGCATCTCCAAAGTACATTTTCGGGCTTTCCAAGTATTTGGGAGTGATTTTCAAGCACCTCCAAACTATATTTTTGGTCTTTCCAAGTATTTCGGAGTGATTTTCTAGCATCTCCAAAGTACATTTTCGGTCTTTCCAAGTATTTCGGAGTGATTTTCAAGCATCTCTAAAGTACATTTTCGGTCTTTCCAAGTATTTCGGAGTGATTTTCAAGCATCTTTAAAGTACATTTTCGGTCTTTCTTAGTATTTCGGGGTGATTTTCAAGCATCTTTAAAGTACATTTTCAGTAATTCCAAGTATTTGGAAGTGATTTTCAAGCCTCGCCAAAGAACATTTTCAGTCTTTCCAAGTACTTGGGGGGCTTTTCAAGCATCTCCAAAGGACATTTTTGAGCTTTTCAAGTATTCTGAGTGATTTTCAAGTGACTCCAAAGTATATTTTCAGTCTTTCCAAGTACTTCTAAGCGATTTTTAAGCATCTCCATAGTACATTTTCGGTCTTTCCAAGGACTTGGAAAAGATTTTCAAGCATCTCCAAAGTACATTTTCGGTCTTTTTAAGGACTTAAGGGGTATTTTTATGCTCTTTGATAGATATTTAAACTAAACCATGTAGATTATCATCCAGCATGCAAATTTTTGTGCTTAACTTGGAAGTTTATACTTGAAATCAGCAATTTTGTTTTGAAAAAAACCTCAAAAATTGCCTATCTTTGAACACTTGTAACTTTTTTGTCTTTCGTCCTACGTTAAATTTGACCCCCATATTGACGGTCCTACGTCAAATTTCCTTTCTTTTGCTGAAAACGGCGTCCTTTTATCTCTTCTAGTTTTCGAGCTATTCACGTTAAAAGTTGGAGGTTTTTTCAGAAAAAGAGCATTTACGTTATTTCGGCCCGAATTGAGCTGTCGAGCTAGGCATTCCTCTAAGCATTTCGCCTAGCTTCTTTGGTCATTTTGCAAGTTTCCAACGAGCATTTTCGGTCTTTCCAAGTATTTCGGAGTGATTTTCAAGCATCTCCAAAGTACATTTTCGGGCTTTCCAAGTATTTGGGAGTGATTTTCAAGCACCTCCAAAGTATATTTACGGTCTTTCCAAGTATTTCGGAGTGATTTTCTAGAATCTCCAAAGTACATTTTCGGTCTTTCCAAGTATTTCAGAGTGATTTTCAAGCATCTCTAAAGTACATTTTCGGTCTTTCCAAGTATTTCGGAGTGATTTTCAAGCATCTTTAAAGTACATTTTCGGTCTTTCCAAGTATTTCGGGGTGATTTTCAAGCATCTTTAAAGTAAATTTTCAGTTATTCCAAGTATTTGGAAGTGATTTTCAAGCCTCGCCAAAGAACATTTTCAGTCTTTCCAAGTACATGGGGGGCTTTTCAAGCATCTCCAACGGACATTTTTGAGCTTTTCAAGTATTTTGAGTGATTTTCAAGTGACTCCAAAGTATATTTTCAGTCTTTTCAAGTACTTCTAAGCGATTTTTAAGCATCTCCATAGTACATTTTCGGTCTTTCCAAGGACTTGGAAAAGATTTTCAAGCATCTCCAAAGTACATTTTCGGTCTTTTTAAGGACTTAAGGGGTATTTTTATGCTCTTTGATAGATATTTAAACTAAACCATGTAGATTATCATCCAGCATGCAAATTTTTGTGCTTAACTTGGAAGTTTATACTTGAAATCAGCAATTTTGTTTTGAAAAAAACCTCAAAAATTGCCTATCTTTGAACACTTGTAACTTTTTTGTCTTTCGTCCTACGTTAAATTTGACCCCCATGTTGACGGTCCTACGTCAAATTTCCTTTCTTTTGCTGAAAACGGCGTCCTTTTATCTCTTCTAGTTTTCGAGCTATTCACGTTTAAAGTTGGAGGTTTTTTCAGAAAAAGAGCATTTACGTTATTTCGGCCCGAATTGAGCTATCGAGCTAGGCATTCCTCTAAGCATTTCGCCTAGCTTCTTTGGTCAATTTGCACGTTTCCAACGAGCATTTTCGGTCTTTCCAAGTATTTCGGAGTGATTTTCAAGCATCTCCAAAGTACATTTTCGGGCTTTCCAAGTATTTGGGAGTGATTTTCAAGCACCTCCAAAGTATATTTTCGGTCTTTCCAAGTATTTCGGAGTGATTTTCTAGCATCTCCAAAGTACATTTTCGGTCTTTCCAAGTATTTCAGAGTGATTTTCAAGCATCTCTAAAGTACATTTTCGGTCTTTCCAAGTATTTCGGAGTGATTTTCAAGCATCTTTAAAGTACATTTTCGGTCTTTCCAAGTATTTCGGGGTGATTTTCAAGCATCTTTAAAGTAAATTTTCAGTTATTCCAAGTATTTGGAAGTGATTTTCAAGCCTCGCCAAAGAACATTTTCAGTCTTTCCAAGTACTTGGGGGGCTTTTCAAGCATCTCCAAAGGACATTTTTGAGCTTTTCAAGTATTCTGAGTGATTTTCAAGTGACTCCAAAGTATATTTTCAGTCTTTCCAAGTACTTCTAAGCGATTTTTAAGCATCTCCATAGTACATTTTCGGTCTTTCCAAGGACTTGGAAAAGATTTTCAAGCATCTCCAAAGTACATTTTCGGTCTTTTTAAGGACTTAAGGGGTATTTTTATGCTCTTTGATAGATATTTAAACTAAACCATGTATATTATCATCCAGCATGCAAATTTTTGTGCTTAACTTGGAAGTTTATACTTGAAATCAGCAATTTTGTTTTGAAAAAAACCTCAAAAATTGCCTATCTTTGAACGCTTGTAACTTTTTTGTCTTTCGTCCTACGTTAAATTTGACCCCCTTGTTGACGGTCCTACGTCAATTTTTTTTCTTTTGCTGAAAACGGCGTCCTTTTATCTCTTCTAGTTTTCGAGCTATTCACGTTTAAAGTTGGAGGTTTTTTCAGAAAAAGAGCATTTACGTTATTTCGGCCCGAATTGAGCTGTCGAGCTAGGCATTCCTCTAAGCATTTCGCCTAGCTTCTTTGGTCATTTTGCAAGTTTCCAACGAGCATTTTCGGTCTTTCCAAGTATTTCGGAGTGATTTTCAAGCATCTCCAAAGTACATTTTCGGGCTTTCCAAGTATTTGGGAGTGATTTTCAAGCACCTCCAAAGTATATTTTCGGTCTTTCCAAGTATTTCGGAGTGATTTTCTAGCATCTCCAAAGTACATTTTCGGTCTTTCCAAGTATTTCAGAGTGATTTTCAAGCATCTCTAAAGTACATTTTCGGTCTTTCCAAGTATTTCGGAGTGATTTTCAAGCATCTTTAAAGTACATTTTCGGTCTTTCCAAGTATTTCGGGGTGATTTTCAAGCATCTTTAAAGTAAATTTTCAGTTATTCCAAGTATTTGGAAGTGATTTTCAAGCCTCGCCAAAGAACATTTTCAGTCTTTCCAAGTACATGGGGGGCTTTTCAAGCATCTCCAACGGACATTTTTGAGCTTTTCAAGTATTTTGAGTGATTTTCAAGTGACTCCAAAGTATATTTTCAGTCTTTTCAAGTACTTCTAAGCGATTTTTAAGCATCTCCATAGTACATTTTCGGTCTTTCCAAGGACTTGGAAAAGATTTTCAAGCATCTCCAAAGTACGTTTTCGGTCTTTTTAAGGACTTAAGGGGTATTTTTATGCTCTTTGATAGATATTTAAACTAAACCATGTAGATTATCATCCAGCATGCAAATTTTTGTGCTTAACTTGGAAGTTTATACTTGAAATCAGCAATTTTGTTTTGAAAAAAACCTCAAAAATTGCCTATCTTTGAACACTTGTAACTTTTTTGTCTTCCGTCCTACGATAAATTTGACCCCCATGTTGATGGTCCTACGTCAAATTTCCTTTCTTTTGCTGAAAACGGCGTCCTTTTATCTCTTCTAGTTTTCGAGCTATTCACGTTTAAAGTTGGAGGTTTTTTCAGAAAAAGAGCATTTACGTAATTTCGTCCCGAATTGAGCTATCGAGCTAGGCATTCCTCTAAGCATTTCGCCTAGCTTCTTTGGTCATTTTGCAAGTTTCCAACGAGCATTTTCGGTCTTTCCAAGAATTTCGGAGTGATTTTCAAGCATCTCCAAAGTACATTTTCGGGCTTTCCAAGTATTTGGGAGTGATTTTCAAGCACCTCTAAAATATATTTTCGGTCTTTCCAAGTATTTCAGAGTGATTTTCAAGCATCTCTAAAGTACATTTTCGGTCTTTCCAAGTATTTCGGAGTGATTTTCAAGCATCTTTAAAGTACATTTTCGGTCTTTCCAAGTATTTCGGGGTGATTTTCAAGCATCTTTAAAGTAAATTTTCAGTTATTCCAAGTATTTGGAAGTGATTTTCAAGCCTCGCCAAAGAACATTTTCAGTCTTTCCAAGTACTTGGGGGGCTTTTCAAGCATCTCCAACGGACATTTTTGAGCTTTTCAAGTATTTTGAGTGATTTTCAAGTGACTCCAAAGTATATTTTCAGTCTTTTCAAGTACTTCTAAGCGATTTTTAAGCATCTCCATGGTACATTTTCGGTCTTTCCAAGGACTTGGAAAAGATTTTCAAGCATCTCCAAAGTACATTTTCGGTCTTTTTAAGGACTTAAGGGGTATTTTTATGCTCTTTGATAGATATTTAAACTAAACCATGTAGATTATCATCCAGCATGCAAATTTTTGTGCTTAACTTGGAAGTTTATACTTGAAATCAGCAATTTTGTTTTGAAAAAAACCTCAAAAATTGCCTATCTTTGAACGCTTGTAACTTTTTTGTCTTTCGTCCTACGATAAATTTGACCCCCATGTTGATGGTCCTACGTCAAATTTGCTTTCTTTTGCTGAAAACGGCGTCCTTTTATCTCTTTTAATAGCTCGAAAACTAGAGCTATTCACGTTTAAAGTTGGAGGTTTTTTCAGAAAAAAAGCATTTACGTTATTTCGGCCCGAATTGAGCTGTCGAGCTAGGCATTCCTCTAAGCATTTCGCCTAGCTTCTTTGGTCATTTTGCAAGTTTCCAACGAGCATTTTCGGTCTTTCCAAGTATTTCGGAGTGATTTTCAAGCATCTCCAAAGTACATTTTCGGGCTTTCCAAGTATTTGGGAGTGATTTTCAAGCACCTCCAAAGTATATTTTCGGTCTTTCCAAGTATTTCGGAGTGATTTTCTAGCATCTCCAAAGTACATTTTCGGTCTTTCCAAGTATTTCGGAGTGATTTTCAAGCATCTCTAAAGTACATTTTCGGTCTTTCCAAGTATTTCGGAGTGATTTTCAAGCATCTTTAAAGTACATTTTCGGTCTTTCCAAGTATTTCGGGGTGATTTTCAAGCATCTTTAAAGTAAATTTTCAGTTATTCCAAGTATTTGGAAGTGATTTTCAAGCCTCGCCAAAGAACATTTTCAGTCTTTCCAAGTACTTGGGGGGCTTTTCAAGCATCTCCAAAGGACATTTTTGAGCTTTTCAAGTATTTTGAGTGATTTTCAAGTGAATCCAAAGTATATTTTCAGTCTTTTCAAGTACTTCTAAGCGATTTTTAAGCATCTCCATAGTACATTTTCGGTCTTTCCAAGGACTTGGAAAAGATTTTCAAGCATCTCCAAAGTACATTTTCGGTCTTTTTAAGGACTTAAGGGGTATTTTTATGCTCTTTGATAGATATTTAAACTAAACCATGTAGATTATCATCCAGCATGCAAATTTTTGTGCTTAACTTGGAAGTTTATACTTGAAATCAGCAATTTTGTTTTGAAAAAAACCTCAAAAATTGCCTATCTTTCAACACTTGTAACTTTTTTGTCTTTCGTCCTACGTTAAATTTGACCCCCATATTGACGGTCCTACGTCAAATTTCCTTTCTTTTGCTGAAAACGGCGTCCTTTTATCTCTTCTAGTTTTCGAGCTATTCACGTTTAAAGTTGGAGGTTTTTTCAGAAAAAGAGCATTTACGTTATTTCGGCCCGAATTGAGCTATCGAGCTAGGCATTCCTCTAAGCATTTCGCCTAGCTTCTTTGGTCATTTTGCAAGTTTCCAACGAGCATTTTCGGTCTTTCCAAGTATTTCGGAGTGATTTTCAAGCATCTCCAAAGTACATTTTCGGGCTTTCCAAGTATTTGGGAGTGATTTTCAAGCACCTCCAAACTATATTTTTGGTCTTTCCAAGTATTTCGGAGTGATTTTCTAGCATCTCCAAAGTACATTTTCGGTCTTTCCAAGTATTTCGGAGTGATTTTCAAGCATCTCTAAAGTACATTTTCGGTCTTTCCAAGTATTTCGGAGTGATTTTCAAGCATCTTTAAAGTACATTTTCGGTCTTTCTTAGTATTTCGGGGTGATTTTCAAGCATCTTTAAAGTACATTTTCAGTAATTCCAAGTATTTGGAAGTGATTTTCAAGCCTCTCCAAAGAACATTTTCAGTCTTTCCAAGTACTTGGGGGGCTTTTCAAGCATCTCCAAAGGACATTTTTGAGCTTTTCAAGTATTCTGAGTGATTTTCAAGTGACTCCAAAGTATATTTTCAGTCTTTCCAAGTACTTCTAAGCGATTTTTAAGCATCTCCATAGTACATTTTCGGTCTTTCCAAGGACTTGGAAAAGATTTTCAAGCATCTCCAAAGTACATTTTCGGTCTTTTTAAGGACTTAAGGGGTATTTTTATGCTCTTTGATAGATATTTAAACTAAACCATGTAGATTATCATCCAGCATGCAAATTTTTGTGCTTAGCTTGGAAGTTTATACTTGAAATCAGCAATTTTGTTTTGAAAAAAACCTCAAAAATTGCCTATCTTTGAACGCTTGTAACTTTTTTGTCTTTCGTCCTACGTTAAATTTGACCCCCATGTTGACGGTCCTACGTCAAATTTCCTTTCTTTTGCTGAAAACGGCGTCCTTTTATCTCTTCTAGTTTTCGAGCTATTCACGTTTAAAGTTGGAGGTTTTTTCAGAAAAAGAGCATTTACGTTATTTCGGCCCGAATTGAGCTGTCGAGCTAGGCATTCCTCTAAGCATTTCGCCTAGCTTCTTTGGTCATTTTGCAAGTTTCCAACGAGCATTTTCGGTCTTTCCAAGTATTTCGGAGTGATTTTCAAGCATCTCCAAAGTACATTTTCGGGCTTTCCAAGTATTTGGGAGTGATTTTCAAGCACCTCCAAAGTATATTTTCGGTCTTTCCAAGTATTTCCGAGTGATTTTCTAGCATCTCCAAAGTACATTTTCGGTCTTTCCAAGTATTTCGGAGTGATTTTCAAGCATCTCTAAAGTACATTTTCGGCCTTTCCAAGTATTTCGGAATGATTTTCAAGCATCTTTAAAGTACATTTTCGGTCTTTCCAAGTATTTCGGGGTGATTTTCAAGCATCTTTAAAGTACATTTTCAGTTATTCCAAGTATTTGGAAGTGATTTTCAAGCCTCGCCAAAGAACATTTTCAGTCTTTCCAAGTACATGGGGGGCTTTTCAAGCATCTCCAACGGACATTTTTGAGCTTTTCAAGTATTTTGAGTGATTTTCAAGTGACTCCAAAGTATATTTTCAGTCTTTTCAAGTACTTCTAAGCGATTTTTAAGCATCTCCATAGTACATTTTCGGTCTTTCCAAGGACTTGGAAAAGATTTTCAAGCATCTCCAAAGTACATTTTCGGTCTTTTTAAGGACTTAAGGGGTATTTTTATGCTCTTTGATAGATATTTAAACTAAACCATGTAGATTATCATCCAGCATGCAAATTTTTGTGCTTAACTTGGAAGTTTATACTTGAAATCAGCAATTTTGTTTTGAAAAAAACCTCAAAAATTGCCTATCTTTGAACACTTGTTACTTTTTTGTCTTTCGTCCTACGTTAAATTTGACCCCCATGTTGACGGTCCTACGTCAAATTTCCTTTCTTTTGCTGAAAACGGCGTCCTTTTATCTCTTCTAGTTTTCGAGCTATTCACGTTTAAAGTTGGAGGTTTTTTCAGAAAAAGAGCATTTACGTTATTTCGGCCCGAATTGAGCTATCGAGCTAGGCATTCCTCTAAGCATTTCGCCTAGCTTCTTTGGTCATTTTGCAAGTTTCCAACGAGCATTTTCGGTCTTTCCAAGTATTTCGGAGTGATTTTCAAGCATCTCCAAAGTACATTTTCGGGCTTTCCAAGTATTTGGGAGTGATTTTCAAGCACCTCCAAACTATATTTTTGGTCTTTCCAAGTATTTCGGAGTGATTTTCTAGCATCTCCAAAGTACATTTTCGGTCTTTCCAAGTATTTCGGAGTGATTTTCAAGCATCTCTAAAGTACATTTTCGGTCTTTCCAAGTATTTCGGAGTGATTTTCAAGCATCTTTAAAGAACATTTTCGGTCTTTCTTAGTATTTCGGGGTGATTTTCAAGCATCTTTAAAGTACATTTTCAGTTATTCCAAGTATTTGGAAGTGATTTTCAAGCCTCGCCAAAGAACATTTTCAGTCTTTCCAAGTACTTGGGGGGCTTTTCAAGCATCTCCAAAGGACATTTTTGAGCTTTTCAAGTATTCTGAGTGATTTTCAAGTGACTCCAAAGTATATTTTCAGTCTTTCCAAGTACTTCTAAGCGATTTTTAAGCATCTCCATAGTACATTTTCGGTCTTTCCAAGGACTTGGAAAAGATTTTCAAGCATCTCCAAAGTACATTTTCGGTCTTTTTAAGGACTTAAGGGGTATTTTTATGCTCTTTGATAGATATTTAAACTAAACCATGTAGATTATCATCCAGCATGCAAATTTTTGTGCTTAGCTTGGAAGTTTATACTTGAAATCAGCAATTTTGTTTTGAAAAAAACCTCAAAAATTGCCTATCTTTGAACGCTTGTAACTTTTTTGTCTTTCGTCCTACGTTAAATTTGACCCCCATGTTGACGGTCCTACGTCAAATTTCCTTTCTTTTGCTGAAAACGGCGTCCTTTTATCTCTTCTAGTTTTCGAGCTATTCACGTTTAAAGTTGGAGGTTTTTTCAGAAAAAAAGCATTTACGTTATTTCGGCCCGAATTGAGCTGTCGAGCTAGGCATTCCTCTAAGCATTTCGCCTAGCTTCTTTGGTCATTTTGCAAGTTTCCAACGAGCATTTTCGGTCTTTCCAAGTATTTCGGAGTGATTTTCAAGCATCTCCAAAGTACATTTTCGGGCTTTCCAAGTATTTGGGAGTGATTTTCAAGCACCTCCAAAGTATATTTTCGGTCTTTCCAAGTATTTCGGAGAGATTTTCTAGCATCTCCAAAGTACATTTTCGGTCTTTCCAAGTATTTCAGAGTGATTTTCAAGCATCTCTAAAGTACATTTTCGGTCTTTCCAAGTATTTCGGAGTGATTTTCAAGCATCTTTAAAGTACATTTTCGGTCTTTCCAAGTATTTCGGGGTGATTTTCAAGCATCTTTAAAGTAAATTTTCAGTTATTCCAAGTATTTGGAAGTGATTTCCAAGCCTCGCCAAAGAAAATTTTCAGTCTTTCCAAGTACTTGGGGGCTTTTCAAGCATCTCCAACGGACATTTTTGAGCTTTTCAAGTATTTTGAGTGATTTTCAAGTGACTCCAAAGTATATTTTCAGTCTTTTCAAGTAATTCTAAGCGATTTTTAAGCATCTCCATAGTACATTTTCGGTCTTTCCAAGGACTTGGAAAAGATTTTCAAGCATCTCCAAAGTACATTTTCGGTCTTTTTAAGGACTTAAGGGGTATTTTTATGCTCTTTGATAGATATTTAAACTAAACCATGTAGATTATCATCCAGCATGCAAATTTTTGTGCTTAACTTGGAAGTTTATACTTGAAATCAGCAATTTTGTTTTGAAAAAAACCTCAAAAATTGCCTATCTTTGAACGCTTGTAACTTTTTTGTCTTTCGTCCTTCGTTAAATTTGACCCCCATGTTGACGGTCCTACGTCAAATTTCCTTTCTTTTGCTGAAAACGGCGTCCTTTTATCTCTTCTAGTTTTCGAGCTATTCACGTTTAAAGTTGGAGGTTTTTTCAGAAAAAGAGCATTTACGTTATTTCGGCCCGAATTGAGCTATCGAGCTAGGCATTCCTCTTAGCATTTCGCCTAGCTTCTTTGGTCATTTTGCAAGTTTCCAACGAGCATTTTCGGTCTTTCCAAGAATTTCGGAGTGATTTTCAAGCATCTCCAAAGTACATTTTCGGGCTTTCCAAGTATTTGGGAGTGATTTTCAAGCACCTCTAAAGTATATTTTCGGTCTTTCCAAGTATTTCAGAGTGATTTTCAAGCATCTCTAAAGTACATTTTCGGTCTTTCCAAGTATTTCGGAGTGATTTTCAAGCATCTTTAAAGTACATTTTCGGTCTTTCCAAGTATTTCGGGGTGATTTTCAAGCATCTTTAAAGTAAATTTTCAGTTATTCCAAGTATTTGGAAGTGATTTTCAAGCCTCGCCAAAGAACATTTTCAGTCTTTCCAAGTACTTGGGGGGCTTTTCAAGCATCTCCAAAGGACATTTTTGAGCTTTTCAAGTATTTTGAGTGATTTTCAAGTGACTCCAAAGTATATTTTCAGTCTTTTCAAGTACTTCTTAGCGATTTTTAAGCATCTCCATAGTACATTTTCGGTCTTTCCAAGTACTTGGAAAAAGTTTTCAAGCATCTCCAAAGTACATTTTCGGTCTTTTTAAGGACTTAAGGGGTATTTTTATGCTCTTTGATAGATATTTAAACTAAACCATGTAGATTATCATCCAGCATGCAAATGTTTGTGCTTAACTTGGAAGTTTATACTTGAAATCAGCAATTTTGTTTTGAAAAAAACCTCAAAAATTGCCTATTTTTGAACGCTTGTAACTTTTTTGTCTTACGTCCTACGTTAAATTTGACCCCCATGTTGACGGTCCTACGTCAAATTTCCTTTCTTTTGCTGAAAACGGCGTCCTTTTATCTCTTCTAGTTTTCGAGCTATTCACGTTTAAAGTTGGAGGTTTTTTCAGAAAAAGAGCATTTACGTTATTTCGGCCCGAATTGAGCTATCGAGCTAGGCATTCCTCTAAGCATTTCGCCTAGCTTCTTTGGTCATTTTGCAAGTTTCCAACGAGCATTTTCGGTCTTTCCAAGTATTTCGGAGTGATTTTCAAGCATCTCCAAAGTACATTTTCGGGCTTTCCAAGTATTTGGGAGTGATTTTCAAGCACCTCCAAACTATATTTTTGGTCTTTCCAAGTATTTCGGAGTGATTTTCTAGCATCTCCAAAGTACATTTTCGGTCTTTCCAAGTATTTCGGAGTGATTTTCAAGCATCTCTAAAGTACATTTTCGGTCTTTCCAAGTATTTCGGAGTGATTTTCAAGCATCTTTAAAGTACATTTTCGGTCTTTCTTAGTATTTCGGGGTGATTTTCAAGCATCTTTAAAGTACATTTTCAGTAATTCCAAGTATTTGGAAGTGATTTTCAAGCCTCGCCAAAGAACATTTTCAGTCTTTCCAAGTACTTGGGGGGCTTTTCAAGCATCTCCAAAGGACATTTTTGAGCTTTTCAAGTATTCTGAGTGATTTTCAAGTGACTCCAAAGTATATTTTCAGTCTTTCCAAGTACTTCTAAGCGATTTTTAAGCATCTCCATAGTACATTTTCGGTCTTTCCAAGGACTTGGAAAAGATTTTCAAGCATCTCCAAAGTACATTTTCGGTCTTTTTAAGGACTTAAGGGGTATTTTTATGCTCTTTGATAGATATTTAAACTAAACCATGTATATTATCATCCAGCATGCAAATTTTTGTGCTTAACTTGGAAGTTTATACTTGAAATCAGCAATTTTGTTTTGAAAAAAACCTCAAAAATTGCCTATCTTTGAACGCTTGTAACTTTTTTGTCTTTCGTCCTACGTTAAATTTGACCCCCTTGTTGACGGTCCTACGTCAAATTTCCTTTCTTTTGCTGAAAACGGCGTCCTTTTATCTCTTCTAGTTTTCGAGCTATTCACGTTAAAAGTTGGAGGTTTTTTCAGAAAAAGAGCATTTACGTTATTTCGGCCCGAATTGAGCTGTCGAGCTAGGCATTCCTCTAAGCATTTCGCCTAGCTTCTTTGGTCATTTTGCAAGTTTCCAACGAGCATTTTCGGTCTTTCCAAGTATTTCGGAGTGATTTTCAAGCATCTCCAAAGTACATTTTCGGGCTTTCCAAGTATTTGGGAGTGATTTTCAAGCACCTCCAAAGTATATTTTCGGTCTTTCCAAGTATTTCGGAGTGATTTTCTAGCATCTCCAAAGTACATTTTCGGTCTTTCCAAGTATTTCAGAGTGATTTTCAAGCATCTCTAAAGTACATTTTCGGTCTTTCCAAGTATTTCGGAGTGATTTTCAAGCATCTTTAAAGTACATTTTCGGTCTTTCCAAGTATTTCGGGGTGATTTTCAAGCATCTTTAAAGTAAATTTTCAGTTATTCCAAGTATTTGGAAGTGATTTTCAAGCCTCGCCAAAGAACATTTTCAGTCTTTCCAAGTACATGGGGGGCTTTTCAAGCATCTCCAACGGACATTTTTGAGCTTTTCAAGTATTTTGAGTGATTTTCAAGTGACTCCAAAGTATATTTTCAGTCTTTTCAAGTACTTCTAAGCGATTTTTAAGCATCTCCATAGTACATTTTCGGTCTTTCCAAGGACTTGGAAAAGATTTTCAAGCATCTCCAAAGTACATTTTCGGTCTTTTTAAGGACTTAAGGGGTATTTTTATGCTCTTTGATAGATATTTAAACTAAACCATGTAGATTATCATCCAGCATGCAAATTTTTGTGCTTAACTTGGAAGTTTATACTTGAAATCAGCAATTTTGTTTTGAAAAAAACCTCAAAAATTGCCTATCTTTGAACACTTGTAACTTTTTTGTCTTTCGTCCTACGTTAAATTTGACCCCCATGTTGACGGTCCTACGTCAAATTTCCTTTCTTTTGCTGAAAACGGCGTCCTTTTATCTCTTCTAGTTTTCGAGCTATTCACGTTTAAAGTTGGAGGTTTTTTCAGAAAAAGAGCATTTACGTTATTTCGGCCCGAATTGAGCTATCGAGCTAGGCATTCCTCTAAGCATTTCGCCTAGCTTCTTTGGTCATTTTGCAAGTTTCCAACGAGCATTTTCGGTCTTTCCAAGTATTTCGGAGTGATTTTCAAGCATCTCCAAAGTACATTTTCGGGCTTTCCAAGTATTTGGGAGTGATTTTCAAGCACCTCCAAACTATATTTTTGGTCTTTCCAAGTATTTCGGAGTGATTTTCTAGCATCTCCAAAGTACATTTTCGGTCTTTCCAAGTATTTCGGAGTGATTTTCAAGCATCTCTAAAGTACATTTTCGGTCTTTCCAAGTATTTCGGAGTGATTTTCAAGCATCTTTAAAGTACATTTTCGGTCTTTCTTAGTATTTCGGGGTGATTTTCAAGCATCTTTAAAGTACATTTTCAGTAATTCCAAGTATTTGGAAGTGATTTTCAAGCCTCGCCAAAGAACATTTTCAGTCTTTCCAAGTACTTGGGGGGCTTTTCAAGCATCTCCAAAGGACATTTTTGAGCTTTTCAAGTATTCTGAGTGATTTTCAAGTGACTCCAAAGTATATTTTCAGTCTTTCCAAGTACTTCTAAGCGATTTTTAAGCATCTCCATAGTACATTTTCGGTCTTTCCAAGGACTTGGAAAAGATTTTCAAGCATCTCCAAAGTACATTTTCGGTCTTTTTAAGGACTTAAGGGGTATTTTTATGCTCTTTGATAGATATTTAAACTAAACCATGTAGATTATCATCCAGCATGCAAATTTTTGTGCTTAACTTGGAAGTTTATACTTGAAATCAGCAATTTTGTTTTGAAAAAAACCTCAAAAATTGCCTATCTTTGAACACTTGTAACTTTTTTGTCTTTCGTCCTACGTTAAATTTGACCCCCATATTGACGGTCCTACGTCAAATTTCCTTTCTTTTGCTGAAAACGGCGTCCTTTTATCTCTTCTAGTTTTCGAGCTATTCACGTTAAAAGTTGGAGGTTTTTTCAGAAAAAGAGCATTTACGTTATTTCGGCCCGAATTGAGCTGTCGAGCTAGGCATTCCTCTAAGCATTTCGCCTAGCTTCTTTGGTCATTTTGCAAGTTTCCAACGAGCATTTTCGGTCTTTCCAAGTATTTCGGAGTGATTTTCAAGCATCTCCAAAGTACATTTTCGGGCTTTCCAAGTATTTGGGAGTGATTTTCAAGCACCTCCAAAGTATATTTACGGTCTTTCCAAGTATTTCGGAGTGATTTTCTAGAATCTCCAAAGTACATTTTCGGTCTTTCCAAGTATTTCAGAGTGATTTTCAAGCATCTCTAAAGTACATTTTCGGTCTTTCCAAGTATTTCGGAGTGATTTTCAAGCATCTTTAAAGTACATTTTCGGTCTTTCCAAGTATTTCGGGGTGATTTTCAAGCATCTTTAAAGTAAATTTTCAGTTATTCCAAGTATTTGGAAGTGATTTTCAAGCCTCGCCAAAGAACATTTTCAGTCTTTCCAAGTACATGGGGGGCTTTTCAAGCATCTCCAACGGACATTTTTGAGCTTTTCAAGTATTTTGAGTGATTTTCAAGTGACTCCAAAGTATATTTTCAGTCTTTTCAAGTACTTCTAAGCGATTTTTAAGCATCTCCATAGTACATTTTCGGTCTTTCCAAGGACTTGGAAAAGATTTTCAAGCATCTCCAAAGTACATTTTCGGTCTTTTTAAGGACTTAAGGGGTATTTTTATGCTCTTTGATAGATATTTAAACTAAACCATGTAGATTATCATCCAGCATGCAAATTTTTGTGCTTAACTTGGAAGTTTATACTTGAAATCAGCAATTTTGTTTTGAAAAAAACCTCAAAAATTGCCTATCTTTGAACACTTGTAACTTTTTTGTCTTTCGTCCTACGTTAAATTTGACCCCCATATTGACGGTCCTACGTCAAATTTCCTTTCTTTTGCTGAAAACGGCGTCCTTTTATCTCTTCTAGTTTTCGAGCTATTCACGTTTAAAGTTGGAGGTTTTTTCAGAAAAAGAGCATTTACGTTATTTCGGCCCGAATTGAGCTATCGAGCTAGGCATTCCTCTAAGCATTTCGCCTAGCTTCTTTGGTCATTTTGCAAGTTTCCAACGAGCATTTTCGGTCTTTCCAAGTATTTCGGAGTGATTTTCAAGCATCTCCAAAGTACATTTTCGGGCTTTCCAAGTATTTGGGAGTGATTTTCAAGCACCTCCAAACTATATTTTTGGTCTTTCCAAGTATTTCGGAGTGATTTTCTAGCATCTCCAAAGTACATTTTCGGTCTTTCCAAGTATTTCGGAGTGATTTTCAAGCATCTCTAAAGTACATTTTCGGTCTTTCCAAGTATTTCGGAGTGATTTTCAAGCATCTTTAAAGTACATTTTCGGTCTTTCTTAGTATTTCGGGGTGATTTTCAAGCATCTTTAAAGTACATTTTCAGTAATTCCAAGTATTTGGAAGTGATTT
Organism: Anopheles coustani; assembly: GCF_943734705.1. Classification (NCBI taxonomy): domain Eukaryota; kingdom Metazoa; phylum Arthropoda; class Insecta; order Diptera; family Culicidae; genus Anopheles; species Anopheles coustani. Next base: position 201,260 of record NW_026525130.1, on the reverse strand, counting down.
TCAAGCCTCGCCAAAGAACATTTTCAGTCTTTCCAAGTACTTGGGGGGCTTTTCAAGCATCTCCAAAGGACATTTTTGAGCTTTTCAAGTATTCTGAGTGATTTTCAAGTGACTCCAAAGTATATTTTCAGTCTTTCCAAGTACTTCCAAGCGATTTTTAAGCATCTCCATAGTACATTTTCGGTCTTTCCAAGGACTTGGAAAAGATTTTCAAGCATCTCCAAAGTACATTTTCGGTCTTTTTAAGGACTTAAGGGGTATTTTTATGCTCTTTGATAGATATTTAAACTAAACCATGTAGATTATCATCCAGCATGCAAATTTTTGTGCTTAACTTGGAAGTTTATACTTGAAATCAGCAATTTTGTTTTGAAAAAAACCTCAAAAATTGCCTATCTTTGAACACTTGTAACTTTTTTGTCTTTCGTCCTACGTTAAATTTGACCCCCATATTGACGGTCCTACGTCAAATTTCCTTTCTTTTGCTGAAAACGGCGTCCTTTTATCTCTTCTAGTTTTCGAGCTATTCACGTTAAAAGTTGGAGGTTTTTTCAGAAAAAGAGCATTTACGTTATTTCGGCCCGAATTGAGCTGTCGAGCTAGGCATTCCTCTAAGCATTTCGCCTAGCTTCTTTGGTCATTTTGCAAGTTTCCAACGAGCATTTTCGGTCTTTCCAAGTATTTCGGAGTGATTTTCAAGCATCTCCAAAGTACATTTTCGGGCTTTCCAAGTATTTGGGAGTGATTTTCAAGCACCTCCAAAGTATATTTACGGTCTTTCCAAGTATTTCGGAGTGATTTTCTAGAATCTCCAAAGTACATTTTCGGTCTTTCCAAGTATTTCAGAGTGATTTTCAAGCATCTCTAAAGTACATTTTCGGTCTTTCCAAGTATTTCGGAGTGATTTTCAAGCATCTTTAAAGTACATTTTCGGTCTTTCCAAGTATTTCGGGGTGATTTTCAAGCATCTTTAAAGTAAATTTTCAGTTATTCCAAGTATTTGGAAGTGATTTTCAAGCCTCGCCAAAGAACATTTTCAGTCTTTCCAAGTACATGGGGGGCTTTTCAAGCATCTCCAACGGACATTTTTGAGCTTTTCAAGTATTTTGAGTGATTTTCAAGTGACTCCAAAGTATATTTTCAGTCTTTTCAAGTACTTCTAAGCGATTTTTAAGCATCTCCATAGTACATTTTCGGTCTTTCCAAGGACTTGGAAAAGATTTTCAAGCATCTCCAAAGTACATTTTCGGTCTTTTTAAGGACTTAAGGGGTATTTTTATGCTCTTTGATAGATATTTAAACTAAACCATGTAGATTATCATCCAGCATGCAAATTTTTGTGCTTAACTTGGAAGTTTATACTTGAAATCAGCAATTTTGTTTTGAAAAAAACCTCAAAAATTGCCTATCTTTGAACACTTGTAACTTTTTTGTCTTTCGTCCTACGTTAAATTTGACCCCCATATTGACGGTCCTACGTCAAATTTCCTTTCTTTTGCTGAAAACGGCGTCCTTTTATCTCTTCTAGTTTTCGAGCTATTCACGTTTAAAGTTGGAGGTTTTTTCAGAAAAAGAGCATTTACGTTATTTCGGCCCGAATTGAGCTATCGAGCTAGGCATTCCTCTAAGCATTTCGCCTAGCTTCTTTGGTCATTTTGCAAGTTTCCAACGAGCATTTTCGGTCTTTCCAAGTATTTCGGAGTGATTTTCAAGCATCTCCAAAGTACATTTTCGGGCTTTCCAAGTATTTGGGAGTGATTTTCAAGCACCTCCAAACTATATTTTTGGTCTTTCCAAGTATTTCGGAGTGATTTTCTAGCATCTCCAAAGTACATTTTCGGTCTTTCCAAGTATTTCGGAGTGATTTTCAAGCATCTCTAAAGTACATTTTCGGTCTTTCCAAGTATTTCGGAGTGATTTTCAAGCATCTTTAAAGTACATTTTCGGTCTTTCTTAGTATTTCGGGGTGATTTTCAAGCATCTTTAAAGTACATTTTCAGTAATTCCAAGTATTTGGAAGTGATTTTCAAGCCTCGCCAAAGAACATTTTCAGTCTTTCCAAGTACTTGGGGGGCTTTTCAAGCATCTCCAAAGGACATTTTTGAGCTTTTCAAGTATTCTGAGTGATTTTCAAGTGACTCCAAAGTATATTTTCAGTCTTTCCAAGTACTTCTAAGCGATTTTTAAGCATCTCCATAGTACATTTTCGGTATTTCCAAGGACTTGGAAAAGATTTTCAAGCATCTCCAAAGTACATTTTCGGTCTTTTTAAGGACTTAAGGGGTATTTTTATGCTCTTTGATAGATATTTAAACTAAACCATGTAGATTATCATCCAGCATGCAAATTTTTGTGCTTAACTTGGAAGTTTATACTTGAAATCAGCAATTTTGTTTTGAAAAAAACCTCAAAAATTGCCTATCTTTGAACACTTGTAACTTTTTTGTCTTTCGTCCTACGTTAAATTTGACCCCCATATTGACGGTCCTACGTCAAATTTCCTTTCTTTTGCTGAAAACGGCGTCCTTTTATCTCTTCTAGTTTTCGAGCTATTCACGTTAAAAGTTGGAGGTTTTTTCAGAAAAAGAGCATTTACGTTATTTCGGCCCGAATTGAGCTGTCGAGCTAGGCATTCCTCTAAGCATTTCGCCTAGCTTCTTTGGTCATTTTGCAAGTTTCCAACGAGCATTTTCGGTCTTTCCAAGTATTTCGGAGTGATTTTCAAGCATCTCCAAAGTACATTTTCGGGCTTTCCAAGTATTTGGGAGTGATTTTCAAGCACCTCCAAAGTATATTTTCGGTCTTTCCAAGTATTTCGGAGTGATTTTCTAGCATCTCCAAAGTACATTTTCGGTCTTTCCAAGTATTTCAGAGTGATTTTCAAGCATCTCTAAAGTACATTTTCGGTCTTTCCAAGTATTTCGGAGTGATTTTCAAGCATCTTTAAAGTACATTTTCGGTCTTTCCAAGTATTTCGGGGTGATTTTCAAGCATCTTTAAAGTAAATTTTCAGTTATTCCAAGTATTTGGAAGTGATTTTCAAGCCTCGCCAAAGAACATTTTCAGTCTTTCCAAGTACATGGGGGGCTTTTCAAGCATCTCCAACGGACATTTTTGAGCTTTTCAAGTATTTTGAGTGATTTTCAAGTGACTCCAAAGTATATTTTCAGTCTTTTCAAGTACTTCTAAGCGATTTTTAAGCATCTCCATAGTACATTTTCGGTCTTTCCAAGGACTTGGAAAAGATTTTCAAGCATCTCCAAAGTACATTTTCGGTCTTTTTAAGGACTTAAGGGGTATTTTTATGCTCTTTGATAGATATTTAAACTAAACCATGTAGATTATCATCCAGCATGCAAATTTTTGTGCTTAACTTGGAAGTTTATACTTGAAATCAGCAATTTTGTTTTGAAAAAAACCTCAAAAATTGCCTATCTTTGAACACTTGTAACTTTTTTGTCTTTCGTCCTATGTTAAATTTGACCCCCATATTGACGGTCCTACGTCAAATTTCCTTTCTTTTGCTGAAAACGGCGTCCTTTTATCTCTTCTAGTTTTCGAGCTATTCACGTTTAAAGTTGGAGGTTTTTTCAGAAAAAGAGCATTTACGTTATTTCGGCCCGAATTGAGCTATCGAGCTAGGCATTCCTCTAAGCATTTCGCCTAGCTTCTTTGGTCATTTTGCAAGTTTCCAACGAGCATTTTCGGTCTTTCCAAGTATTTCGGAGTGATTTTCAAGCATCTCCAAAGTACATTTTCGGGCTTTCCAAGTATTTGGGAGTGATTTTCAAGCACCTCCAAACTATATTTTTGGTCTTTCCAAGTATTTCGGAGTGATTTTCTAGCATCTCCAAAGTACATTTTCGGTCTTTCCAAGTATTTCGGAGTGATTTTCAAGCATCTCTAAAGTACATTTTCGGTCTTTCCAAGTATTTCGGAGTGATTTTCAAGCATCTTTAAAGTACATTTTCGGTCTTTCTTAGTATTTCGGGGTGATTTTCAAGCATCTTTAAAGTACATTTTCAGTAATTCCAAGTATTTGGAAGTGATTTTCAAGCCTCGCCAAAGAACATTTTCAGTCTTTCCAAGTACTTGGGGGGCTTTTCAAGCATCTCCAAAGGACATTTTTGAGCTTTTCAAGTATTCTGAGTGATTTTCAAGTGACTCCAAAGTATATTTTCAGTCTTTCCAAGTACTTCTAAGCGATTTTTAAGCATCTCCATAGTACATTTTCGGTCTTTCCAAGGACTTGGAAAAGATTTTCAAGCATCTCCAAAGTACATTTTCGGTCTTTTTAAGGACTTAAGGGGTATTTTTATGCTCTTTGATAGATATTTAAACTAAACCATGTAGATTATCATCCAGCATGCAAATTTTTGTGCTTAACTTGGAAGTTTATACTTGAAATCAGCAATTTTGTTTTGAAAAAAACCTCAAAAATTGCCTATCTTTGAACGCTTGTAACTTTTTTGTCTTTCGTCCTACGATAAATTTGACCCCCATGTTGATGGTCCTACGTCAAATTTCCTTTCTTTTGCTGAAAACGGCGTCCTTTTATCTCTTCTAGTTTTCGAGCTATTCACGTTTAAAGTTGGAGGTTTTTTCAGAAAAAAAGCATTTACGTTATTTCGGCCCGAATTGAGCTGTCGAGCTAGGCATTCCTCTAAGCATTTCGCCTAGCTTCTTTGGTCATTTTGCAAGTTTCCAACGAGCATTTTCGGTCTTTCCAAGAATTTCGGAGTGATTTTCAAGCATCTCCAAAGTACATTTTCGGGCTTTCCAAGTATTTGGGAGTGATTTTCAAGCACCTCTAAAGTATATTTTCGGTCTTTCCAAGTATTTCAGAGTGATTTTGAAGCATCTCTAAAGTACATTTTCGGTCTTTCCAAGTATTTCGGAGTGATTTTCAAGCATCTTTAAAGTACATTTTCGGTCTTTCCAAGTATTTCGGGGTGATTTTCAAGCATCTTTAAAGTAAATTTTCAGTTATTCCAAGTATTTGGAAGTGATTTTCAAGCCTCGCCAAAGAACATTTTCAGTCTTTCCAAGTACTTGGGGGGCTTTTCAAGCATCTCCAACGGACATTTTTGAGCTTTTCAAGTATTTTGAGTGATTTTCAAGTGACTCCAAAGTATATTTTCAGTCTTTTCAAGTACTTCTAAGCGATTTTTAAGCATCTCCATGGTACATTTTCGGTCTTTCCAAGGACTTGGAAAAGATTTTCAAGCATCTCCAAAGTACATTTTCGGTCTTTTTAAGGACTTAAGGGGTATTTTTATGCTCTTTGATAGATATTTAAACTAAACCATGTAGATTATCATCCAGCATGCAAATTTTTGTGCTTAACTTGGAAGTTTATACTTGAAATCAGCAATTTTGTTTTGAAAAAAACCTCAAAAATTGCCTATCTTTGAACGCTTGTAACTTTTTTGTCTTTCGTCCTACGATAAATTTGACCCCCATGTTGATGGTCCTACGTCAAATTTGCTTTCTTTTGCTGAAAACGGCGTCCTTTTATCTCTTCTAGTTTTCGAGCTATTCACGTTTAAAGTTGGAGGTTTTTTCAGAAAAAAAGCATTTACGTTATTTCGGCCCGAATTGAGCTGTCGAGCTAGGCATTCCTCTAAGCATTTCGCTTAGCTTCTTTGGTCATTTTGAACGTTTCCAACGAGCATTTTCGGTCTTTCCAAGTATTTCGGAGTGATTTTCAAGCATCTCCAAAGTACATTTTCGGTCTTTTTAAGGACTTAAGGGGTATTTTTATGCTCTTTGATAGATATTTAATCTAAACCATGTAGATTATCATCCAGCATGCAAATTTTTGTGCTTAACTTGGAAGTTTATACTTGAAATCAGCAATTTTGTTTTGAAAAAAACCTCAAAAATTGCCTATCTTTGAACGCTTGTAACTTTTTTGTCTTTCGTCCTACGATAAATTTGACCCCCATGTTGATGGTCCTACGTCAAATTTGCTTTCTTTTGCTGAAAACGGCGTCCTTTTATCTCTTCTAGTTTTCGAGCTATTCACGTTTAAAGTTGGAGGTTTTTTCAGAAAAAAAGCATTTACGTTATTTCGGCCCGAATTGAGCTGTCGAGCTAGGCATTCCTCTAAGCATTTCGCCTAGTTTCTTTGGTCATTTTGCAAGTTTCCAACGAGCATTTTCGGTCTTTCCAAGTATTTCGGAGTGATTTTCAAGCATCTCCAAAGTACATTTTCGGGCTTTCCAAGTATTTGGGAGTGATTTTCAAGCACCTCCAAACTATATTTTTGGTCTTTCCAAGTATTTCGGAGTGATTTTCTAGCATCTCCAAAGTACATTTTCGGTCTTTCCAAGTATTTCGGAGTGATTTTCAAGCATCTCTAAAGTACATTTTCGGTCTTTCCAAGTATTTCGGAGTGATTTTCAAGCATCTTTAAAGTACATTTTCGGTCTTTCTTAGTATTTCGGGGTGATTTTCAAGCATCTTTAAAGTACATTTTCAGTAATTCCAAGTATTTGGAAGTGATTTTCAAGCCTCGCCAAAGAACATTTTCAGTCTTTCCAAGTACTTGGGGGGCTTTTCAAGCATCTCCAAAGGACATTTTTGAGCTTTTCAAGTATTCTGAGTGATTTTCAAGTGACTCCAAAGTATATTTTCAGTCTTTCCAAGTACTTCTAAGCGATTTTTAAGCATCTCCATAGTACATTTTCGGTCTTTCCAAGGACTTGGAAAAGATTTTCAAGCATCTCCAAAGTACATTTTCGGTCTTTTTAAGGACTTAAGGGGTATTTTTATGCTCTTTGATAGATATTTAAACTAAACCATGTAGATTATCATCCAGCATGCAAATTTTTGTGCTTAACTTGGAAGTTTATACTTGAAATCAGCAATTTTGTTTTGAAAAAAACCTCAAAAATTGCCTATCTTTGAACGCTTGTAACTTTTTTGTCTTTCGTCCTACGATAAATTTGACCCCCATGTTGATGGTCCTACGTCAAATTTCCTTTCTTTTGCTGAAAACGGCGTCCTTTTATCTCTTCTAGTTTTCGAGCTATTCACGTTTAAAGTTGGAGGTTTTTTCAGAAAAAAAGCATTTACGTTATTTCGGCCCGAATTGAGCTGTCGAGCTAGGCATTCCTCTAAGCATTTCGCCTAGCTTCTTTGGTCATTTTGCAAGTTTCCAACGAGCATTTTCGGTCTTTCCAAGAATTTCGGAGTGATTTTCAAGCATCTCCAAAGTACATTTTCGGGCTTTCCAAGTATTTGGGAGTGATTTTCAAGCACCTCTAAAGTATATTTTCGGTCTTTCCAAGTATTTCAGAGTGATTTTCAAGCATCTCTAAAGTACATTTTCGGTCTTTCCAAGTATTTCGGAGTGATTTTCAAGCATCTTTAAAGTACATTTTCGGTCTTTCCAAGTATTTCGGGGTGATTTTCAAGCATCTTTAAAGTAAATTTTCAGTTATTCCAAGTATTTGGAAGTGATTTTCAAGCCTCGCCAAAGAACATTTTCAGTCTTTCCAAGTACTTGGGGGGCTTTTCAAGCATCTCCAACGGACATTTTTGAGCTTTTCAAGTATTTTGAGTGATTTTCAAGTGACTCCAAAGTATATTTTCAGTCTTTTCAAGTACTTCTAAGCGATTTTTAAGCATCTCCATGGTACATTTTCGGTCTTTCCAAGGACTTGGAAAAGATTTTCAAGCATCTCCAAAGTACATTTTCGGTCTTTTTAAGGACTTAAGGGGTATTTTTATGCTCTTTGATAGATATTTAAACTAAACCATGTAGATTATCATCCAGCATGCAAATTTTTGTGCTTAACTTGGAAGTTTATACTTGAAATCAGCAATTTTGTTTTGAAAAAAACCTCAAAAATTGCCTATCTTTGAACGCTTGTAACTTTTTTGTCTTTCGTCCTACGATAAATTTGACCCCCATGTTGATGGTCCTACGTCAAATTTGCTTTCTTTTGCTGAAAACGGCGTCCTTTTATCTCTTCTAGTTTTCGAGCTATTCACGTTTAAAGTTGGAGGTTTTTTCAGAAAAAAAGCATTTACGTTATTTCGGCCCGAATTGAGCTGTCGAGCTAGGCATTCCTCTAAGCATTTCGCTTAGCTTCTTTGGTCATTTTGAACGTTTCCAACGAGCATTTTCGGTCTTTCCAAGTATTTGGGAGTGATTTTCAAGCATCTCCAAAGTACATTTTCGGTCTTTTTAAGGACTTAAGGGGTATTTTTATGCTCTTTGATAGATATTTAATCTAAACCATGTAGATTATCATCCAGCATGCAAATTTTTGTGCTTAACTTGGAAGTTTATACTTGAAATCAGCAATTTTGTTTTGAAAAAAACCTCAAAAATTGCCTATCTTTGAACGCTTGTAACTTTTTTGTCTTTCGTCCTACGATAAATTTGACCCCCATGTTGATGGTCCTACGTCAAATTTGCTTTCTTTTGCTGAAAACGGCGTCCTTTTATCTCTTCTAGTTTTCGAGCTATTCACGTTTAAAGTTGGAGGTTTTTTCAGAAAAAAAGCATTTACGTTATTTCGGCCCGAATTGAGCTGTCGAGCTAGGCATTCCTCTAAGCATTTCGCCTAGTTTCTTTGGTCATTTTGCAAGTTTCCAACGAGCATTTTCGGTCTTTCCAAGTATTTCGGAGTGATTTTCAAGCATCTCCAAAGTACATTTTCGGGCTTTCCAAGTATTTGGGAGTGATTTTCAAGCACCTCCAAACTATATTTTTGGTCTTTCCAAGTATTTCGGAGTGATTTTCTAGCATCTCCAAAGTACATTTTCGGTCTTTCCAAGTATTTCGGAGTGATTTTCAAGCATCTCTAAAGTACATTTTCGGTCTTTCCAAGTATTTCGGAGTGATTTTCAAGCATCTTTAAAGTACATTTTCGGTCTTTCTTAGTATTTCGGGGTGATTTTCAAGCATCTTTAAAGTACATTTTCAGTAATTCCAAGTATTTGGAAGTGATTTTCAAGCCTCGCCAAAGAACATTTTCAGTCTTTCCAAGTACTTGGGGGGCTTTTCAAGCATCTCCAAAGGACATTTTTGAGCTTTTCAAGTATTCTGAGTGATTTTCAAGTGACTCCAAAGTATATTTTCAGTCTTTCCAAGTACTTCTAAGCGATTTTTAAGCATCTCCATAGTACATTTTCGGTCTTTCCAAGGACTTGGAAAAGATTTTCAAGCATCTCCAAAGTACATTTTCGGTCTTTTTAAGGACTTAAGGGGTATTTTTATGCTCTTTGATAGATATTTAAACTAAACCATGTAGATTATCATCAAGCATGCAAATTTTTGTGCTTAACTTGGAAGTTTATACTTGAAATCAGCAATTTTGTTTTGAAAAAAACCTCAAAAATTGCCTATCTTTGAACACTTGTTACTTTTTTGTCTTTCGTCCTACGTTAAATTTGACCCCCATGTTGACGGTCCTACGTCAAATTTCCTTTCTTTTGCTGAAAACGGCGTCCTTTTATCTCTTCTAGTTTTCGAGCTATTCACGTTTAAAGTTGGAGGTTTTTTCAGAAAAAGAGCATTTACGTTATTTCGGCCCGAATTGAGCTATCGAGCTAGGCATTCCTCTTAGCATTTCGCCTAGCTTCTTTGGTCATTTTGCAAGTTTCCAACGAGCATTTTCGGTCTTTCCAAGTATTTCGGAGTGATTTTCAAGCATCTCCAAAGTACATTTTCGGGCTTTCCAAGTATTTGGGAGTGATTTTCAAGCACCTCCAAACTATATTTTTGGTCTTTCCAAGTATTTCGGAGTGATTTTCTAGCATCTCCAAAGTACATTTTCGGTCTTTCCAAGTATTTCGGAGTGATTTTCAAGCATCTCTAAAGTACATTTTCGGTCTTTCCAAGTATTTCGGAGTGATTTTCAAGCATCTTTAAAGTACATTTTCGGTCTTTCTTAGTATTTCGGGGTGATTTTCAAGCATCTTTAAAGTACATTTTCAGTAATTCCAAGTATTTGGAAGTGATTTTCAAGCCTCGCCAAAGAACATTTTCAGTCTTTCCAAGTACTTGGGGGGCTTTTCAAGCATCTCCAAAGGACATTTTTGAGCTTTTCAAGTATTCTGAGTGATTTTCAAGTGACTCCAAAGTATATTTTCAGTCTTTCCAAGTACTTCTAAGCGATTTTTAAGCATCTCCATAGTACATTTTCGGTCTTTCCAAGGACTTGGAAAAGATTTTCAAGCATCTCCAAAGTACATTTTCGGTCTTTTTAAGGACTTAAGGGGTATTTTTATGCTCTTTGATAGATATTTAAACTAAACCATGTAGATTATCATCCAGCATGCAAATTTTTGTGCTTAACTTGGAAGTTTATACTTGAAATCAGCAATTTTGTTTTGAAAAAAACCTCAAAAATTGCCTATCTTTGAACGCTTGTAACTTTTTTGTCTTTCGTCCTACGATAAATTTGACCCCCATGTTGATGGTCCTACGTCAAATTTCCTTTCTTTTGCTGAAAACGGCGTCCTTTTATCTCTTCTAGTTTTCGAGCTATTCACGTTTAAAGTTGGAGGTTTTTTCAGAAAAAAAGCATTTACGTTATTTCGGCCCGAATTGAGCTGTCGAGCTAGGCATTCCTCTAAGCATTTCGCCTAGCTTCTTTGGTCATTTTGCAAGTTTCCAACGAGCATTTTCGGTCTTTCCAAGAATTTCGGAGTGATTTTCAAGCATCTCCAAAGTACATTTTCGGGCTTTCCAAGTATTTGGGAGTGATTTTCAAGCACCTCTAAAGTATATTTTCGGTCTTTCCAAGTATTTCAGAGTGATTTTGAAGCATCTCTAAAGTACATTTTCGGTCTTTCCAAGTATTTCGGAGTGATTTTCAAGCATCTTTAAAGTACATTTTCGGTCTTTCCAAGTATTTCGGGGTGATTTTCAAGCATCTTTAAAGTAAATTTTCAGTTATTCCAAGTATTTGGAAGTGATTTTCAAGCCTCGCCAAAGAACATTTTCAGTCTTTCCAAGTACTTGGGGGGCTTTTCAAGCATCTCCAACGGACATTTTTGAGCTTTTCAAGTATTTTGAGTGATTTTCAAGTGACTCCAAAGTATATTTTCAGTCTTTTCAAGTACTTCTAAGCGATTTTTAAGCATCTCCATGGTACATTTTCGGTCTTTCCAAGGACTTGGAAAAGATTTTCAAGCATCTCCAAAGTACATTTTCGGTCTTTTTAAGGACTTAAGGGGTATTTTTATGCTCTTTGATAGATATTTAAACTAAACCATGTAGATTATCATCCAGCATGCAAATTTTTGTGCTTAACTTGGAAGTTTATACTTGAAATCAGCAATTTTGTTTTGAAAAAAACCTCAAAAATTGCCTATCTTTGAACGCTTGTAACTTTTTTGTCTTTCGTCCTACGATAAATTTGACCCCCATGTTGATGGTCCTACGTCAAATTTGCTTTCTTTTGCTGAAAACGGCGTCCTTTTATCTCTTCTAGTTTTCGAGCTATTCACGTTTAAAGTTGGAGGTTTTTTCAGAAAAAAAGCATTTACGTTATTTCGGCCCGAATTGAGCTGTCGAGCTAGGCATTCCTCTAAGCATTTCGCTTAGCTTCTTTGGTCATTTTGAACGTTTCCAACGAGCATTTTCGGTCTTTCCAAGTATTTCGGAGTGATTTTCAAGCATCTCCAAAGTACATTTTCGGTCTTTTTAAGGACTTAAGGGGTATTTTTATGCTCTTTGATAGATATTTAATCTAAACCATGTAGATTATCATCCAGCATGCAAATTTTTGTGCTTAACTTGGAAGTTTATACTTGAAATCAGCAATTTTGTTTTGAAAAAAACCTCAAAAATTGCCTATCTTTGAACGCTTGTAACTTTTTTGTCTTTCGTCCTACGATAAATTTGACCCCCATGTTGATGGTCCTACGTCAAATTTGCTTTCTTTTGCTGAAAACGGCGTCCTTTTATCTCTTCTAGTTTTCGAGCTATTCACGTTTAAAGTTGGAGGTTTTTTCAGAAAAAAAGCATTTACGTTATTTCGGCCCGAATTGAGCTGTCGAGCTAGGCATTCCTCTAAGCATTTCGCCTAGTTTCTTTGGTCATTTTGCAAGTTTCCAACGAGCATTTTCGGTCTTTCCAAGTATTTCGGAGTGATTTTCAAGCATCTCCAAAGTACATTTTCGGGCTTTCCAAGTATTTGGGAGTGATTTTCAAGCACCTCCAAACTATATTTTTGGTCTTTCCAAGTATTTCGGAGTGATTTTCTAGCATCTCCAAAGTACATTTTCGGTCTTTCCAAGTATTTCGGAGTGATTTTCAAGCATCTCTAAAGTACATTTTCGGTCTTTCCAAGTATTTCGGAGTGATTTTCAAGCATCTTTAAAGTACATTTTCGGTCTTTCTTAGTATTTCGGGGTGATTTTCAAGCATCTTTAAAGTACATTTTCAGTAATTCCAAGTATTTGGAAGTGATTTTCAAGCCTCGCCAAAGAACATTTTCAGTCTTTCCAAGTACTTGGGGGGCTTTTCAAGCATCTCCAAAGGACATTTTTGAGCTTTTCAAGTATTCTGAGTGATTTTCAAGTGACTCCAAAGTATATTTTCAGTCTTTCCAAGTACTTCTAAGCGATTTTTAAGCATCTCCATAGTACATTTTCGGTCTTTCCAAGGACTTGGAAAAGATTTTCAAGCATCTCCAAAGTACATTTTCGGTCTTTTTAAGGACTTAAGGGGTATTTTTATGCTCTTTGATAGATATTTAAACTAAACCATGTAGATTATCATCCAGCATGCAAATTTTTGTGCTTAACTTGGAAGTTTATACTTGAAATCAGCAATTTTGTTTTGAAAAAAACCTCAAAAATTGCCTATCTTTGAACGCTTGTAACTTTTTTGTCTTTCGTCCTACGATAAATTTGACCCCCATGTTGATGGTCCTACGTCAAATTTCCTTTCTTTTGCTGAAAACGGCGTCCTTTTATCTCTTCTAGTTTTCGAGCTATTCACGTTTAAAGTTGGAGGTTTTTTCAGAAAAAAAGCATTTACGTTATTTCGGCCCGAATTGAGCTGTCGAGCTAGGCATTCCTCTAAGCATTTCGCCTAGCTTCTTTGGTCATTTTGCAAGTTTCCAACGAGCATTTTCGGTCTTTCCAAGAATTTCGGAGTGATTTTCAAGCATCTCCAAAGTACATTTTCGGGCTTTCCAAGTATTTGGGAGTGATTTTCAAGCACCTCTAAAGTATATTTTCGGTCTTTCCAAGTATTTCAGAGTGATTTTCAAGCATCTCTAAAGTACATTTTCGGTCTTTCCAAGTATTTCGGAGTGATTTTCAAGCATCTTTAAAGTACATTTTCGGTCTTTCCAAGTATTTCGGGGTGATTTTCAAGCATCTTTAAAGTAAATTTTCAGTTATTCCAAGTATTTGGAAGTGATTTTCAAGCCTCGCCAAAGAACATTTTCAGTCTTTCCAAGTACTTGGGGGGCTTTTCAAGCATCTCCAACGGACATTTTTGAGCTTTTCAAGTATTTTGAGTGATTTTCAAGTGACTCCAAAGTATATTTTCAGTCTTTTCAAGTACTTCTAAGCGATTTTTAAGCATCTCCATGGTACATTTTCGGTCTTTCCAAGGACTTGGAAAAGATTTTCAAGCATCTCCAAAGTACATTTTCGGTCTTTTTAAGGACTTAAGGGGTATTTTTATGCTCTTTGATAGATATTTAAACTAAACCATGTAGATTATCATCCAGCATGCAAATTTTTGTGCTTAACTTGGAAGTTTATACTTGAAATCAGCAATTTTGTTTTGAAAAAAACCTCAAAAATTGCCTATCTTTGAACGCTTGTAACTTTTTTGTCTTTCGTCCTACGATAAATTTGACCCCCATGTTGATGGTCCTACGTCAAATTTGCTTTCTTTTGCTGAAAACGGCGTCCTTTTATCTCTTCTAGTTTTCGAGCTATTCACGTTTAAAGTTGGAGGTTTTTTCAGAAAAAAAGCATTTACGTTATTTCGGCCCGAATTGAGCTGTCGAGCTAGGCATTCCTCTAAGCATTTCGCTTAGCTTCTTTGGTCATTTTGAACGTTTCCAACGAGCATTTTCGGTCTTTCCAAGTATTTCGGAGTGATTTTCAAGCATCTCCAAAGTACATTTTCGGTCTTTTTAAGGACTTAAGGGGTATTTTTATGCTCTTTGATAGATATTTAATCTAAACCATGTAGATTATCATCCAGCATGCAAATTTTTGTGCTTAACTTGGAAGTTTATACTTGAAATCAGCAATTTTGTTTTGAAAAAAACCTCAAAAATTGCCTATCTTTGAACGCTTGTAACTTTTTTGTCTTTCGTCCTACGATAAATTTGACCCCCATGTTGATGGTCCTACGTCAAATTTGCTTTCTTTTGCTGAAAACGGCGTCCTTTTATCTCTTCTAGTTTTCGAGCTATTCACGTTTAAAGTTGGAGGTTTTTTCAGAAAAAAAGCATTTACGTTATTTCGGCCCGAATTGAGCTGTCGAGCTAGGCATTCCTCTAAGCATTTCGCCTAGTTTCTTTGGTCATTTTGCAAGTTTCCAACGAGCATTTTCGGTCTTTCCAAGTATTTCGGAGTGATTTTCAAGCATCTCCAAAGTACATTTTCGGGCTTTCCAAGTATTTGGGAGTGATTTTCAAGCACCTCCAAACTATATTTTTGGTCTTTCCAAGTATTTCGGAGTGATTTTCTAGCATCTCCAAAGTACATTTTCGGTCTTTCCAAGTATTTCGGAGTGATTTTCAAGCATCTCTAAAGTACATTTTCGGTCTTTCCAAGTATTTCGGAGTGATTTTCAAGCATCTTTAAAGTACATTTTCGGTCTTTCTTAGTATTTCGGGGTGATTTTCAAGCATCTTTAAAGTACATTTTCAGTAATTCCAAGTATTTGGAAGTGATTTTCAAGCCTCGCCAAAGAACATTTTCAGTCTTTCCAAGTACTTGGGGGGCTTTTCAAGCATCTCCAAAGGACATTTTTGAGCTTTTCAAGTATTCTGAGTGATTTTCAAGTGACTCCAAAGTATATTTTCAGTCTTTCCAAGTACTTCTAAGCGATTTTTAAGCATCTCCATAGTACATTTTCGGTCTTTCCAAGGACTTGGAAAAGATTTTCAAGCATCTCCAAAGTACATTTTCGGTCTTTTTAAGGACTTAAGGGGTATTTTTATGCTCTTTGATAGATATTTAAACTAAACCATGTAGATTATCATCCAGCATGCAAATTTTTGTGCTTAACTTGGAAGTTTATACTTGAAATCAGCAATTTTGTTTTGAAAAAAACCTCAAAAATTGCCTATCTTTGAACACTTGTTACTTTTTTGTCTTTCGTCCTACGTTAAATTTGACCCCCATGTTGACGGTCCTACGTCAAATTTCCTTTCTTTTGCTGAAAACGGCGTCCTTTTATCTCTTCTAGTTTTCGAGCTATTCACGTTTAAAGTTGGAGGTTTTTTCAGAAAAAGAGCATTTACGTTATTTCGGCCCGAATTGAGCTATCGAGCTAGGCATTCCTCTAAGCATTTCGCCTAGCTTCTTTGGTCATTTTGCAAGTTTCCAACGAGCATTTTCGGTCTTTCCAAGTATTTCGGAGTGATTTTCAAGCATCTCCAAAGTACATTTTCGGGCTTTCCAAGTATTTGGGAGTGATTTTCAAGCACCTCCAAACTATATTTTTGGTCTTTCCAAGTATTTCGGAGTGATTTTCTAGCATCTCCAAAGTACATTTTCGGTCTTTCCAAGTATTTCGGAGTGATTTTCAAGCATCTCTAAAGTACATTTTCGGTCTTTCCAAGTATTTCGGAGTGATTTTCAAGCATCTTTAAAGAACATTTTCGGTCTTTCTTAGTATTTCGGGGTGATTTTCAAGCATCTTTAAAGTACATTTTCAGTTATTCCAAGTATTTGGAAGTGATTTTCAAGCCTCGCCAAAGAACATTTTCAGTCTTTCCAAGTACTTGGGGGGCTTTTCAAGCATCTCCAAAGGACATTTTTGAGCTTTTCAAGTATTCTGAGTGATTTTCAAGTGACTCCAAAGTATATTTTCAGTCTTTCCAAGTACTTCTAAGCGATTTTTAAGCATCTCCATAGTACATTTTCGGTCTTTCCAAGGACTTGGAAAAGATTTTCAAGCATCTCCAAAGTACATTTTCGGTCTTTTTAAGGACTTAAGGGGTATTTTTATGCTCTTTGATAGATATTTAAACTAAACCATGTAGATTATCATCCAGCATGCAAATTTTTGTGCTTAGCTTGGAAGTTTATACTTGAAATCAGCAATTTTGTTTTGAAAAAAACCTCAAAAATTGCCTATCTTTGAACGCTTGTAACTTTTTTGTCTTTCGTCCTACGTTAAATTTGACCCCCATGTTGACGGTCCTACGTCAAATTTCCTTTCTTTTGCTGAAAACGGCGTCCTTTTATCTCTTCTAGTTTTCGAGCTATTCTCGTTTAAAGTTGGAGGTTTTTTCAGAAAAAGAGCATTTACGTTATTTCGGCCCGAATTGAGCTGTCGAGCTAGGCATTCCTCTAAGCATTTCGCCTAGCTTCTTTGGTCATTTTGCAAGTTTCCAACGAGCATTTTCGGTCTTTCCAAGTATTTCGGAGTGATTTTCAAGCATCTCCAAAGTACATTTTCGGGCTTTCCAAGTATTTGGTAGTGATTTTCAAGCACCTCCAAAGTATATTTTCGGTCTTTCCAAGTATTTCGGAGTGATTTTCTAGCATCTCCAAAGTACATTTTCGGTCTTTCCAAGTATTTCAGAGTGATTTTCAAGCATCTCTAAAGTACATTTTCGGTCTTTCCAAGTATTTCGGAGTGATTTTCAAGCATCTTTAAAGTACATTTTCGGTCTTTCCAAGTATTTCGGGGTGATTTTCAAGCATCTTTAAAGTAAATTTTCAGTTATTCCAAGTATTTGGAAGTGATTTTCAAGCCTCGCCAAAGAACATTTTCAGTCTTTCCAAGTACATGGGGGGCTTTTCAAGCATCTCCAACGGACATTTTTGAGCTTTTCAAGTATTTTGAGTGATTTTCAAGTGACTCCAAAGTATATTTTCAGTCTTTTCAAGTACTTCTAAGCGATTTTTAAGCATCTCCATAGTACATTTTCGGTCTTTCCAAGGACTTGGAAAAGATTTTCAAGCATCTCCAAAGTACATTTTCGGTCTTTTTAAGGACTTAAGGGGTATTTTTATGCTCTTTGATAGATATTTAAACTAAACCATGTAGATTATCATCCAGCATGCAAATTTTTGTGCTTAACTTGGAAGTTTATACTTGAAATCAGCAATTTTGTTTTGAAAAAAACCTCAAAAATTGCCTATCTTTGAACACTTGTTACTTTTTTGTCTTTCGTCCTACGTTAAATTTGACCCCCATGTTGACGGTCCTACGTCAAATTTCCTTTCTTTTGCTGAAAACGGCGTCCTTTTATCTCTTCTAGTTCTCGAGCTATTCACGTTTAAAGTTGGAGGTTTTTTCAGAAAAAGAGCATTTACGTTATTTCGGCCCGAATTGAGCTATCGAGCTAGGCATTCCTCTAAGCATTTCGCCTAGCTTCTTTGGTCATTTTGCAAGTTTCCAACGAGCATTTTCGGTCTTTCCAAGTATTTCGGAGTGATTTTCAAGCATCTCCAAAGTACATTTTCGGGCTTTCCAAGTATTTGGGAGTGATTTTCAAGCACCTCCAAACTATATTTTTGGTCTTTCCAAGTATTTCGGAGTGATTTTCAAGCATCTCTAAAGTACATTTTCGGTCTTTCCAAGTATTTCGGAGTGATTTTCAAGCATCTCTAAAGTACATTTTCGGTCTTTCCAAGTATTTCGGAGTGATTTTCAAGCATCTTTAAAGTACATTTTCGGTCTTTCTTAGTATTTCGGGGTGATTTTCAAGCATCTTTAAAGTACATTTTCAGTTATTCCAAGTATTTGGAAGTGATTTTCAAGCCTCGCCAAAGAACATTTTCAGTCTTTCCAAGTACTTGGGGGGCTTTTCAAGCATCTCCAAAGGACATTTTTGAGCTTTTCAAGTATTCTGAGTGATTTTCAAGTGACTCCAAAGTATATTTTCAGTCTTTCCAAGTACTTCTGAGCGATTTTTAAGCATCTCCATAGTACATTTTCGGTCTTTCCAAGGACTTGGAAAAGATTTTCAAGCATCTCCAAAGTACATTTTCGGTCTTTTTAAGGACTTAAGGGGTATTTTTATGCTCTTTGATAGATATTTAAACTAAACCATGTAGATTATCATCCAGCATGCAAATTTTTGTGCTTAGCTTGGAAGTTTATACTTGAAATCAGCAATTTTGTTTTGAAAAAAACCTCAAAAATTGCCTATCTTTGAACGCTTGTAACTTTTTTGTCTTTCGTCCTACGTTAAATTTGACCCCAATGTTGACGGTCCTACGTCAAATTTCCTTTCTTTTGCTGAAAACGGCGTCCTTTTATCTCTTCTAGTTTTCGAGCTATTCACGTTTAAAGTTGGAGGTTTTTTCAGAAAAACAGCATTTACGTTATTTCGGCCCGAATTGAGCTATCGAGCTAGGCATTCCTCTTAGCATTTCGCCTAGCTTCTTTGGTCATTTTGCAAGTTTCCAACGAGCATTTTCGGTCTTTCCAAGAATTTCGGAGTGATTTTCAAGCATCTCCAAAGTACATTTTCGGGCTTTCCAAGTATTTGGGAGTGATTTTCAAGCACCTCTAAAGTATATTTTCGGTCTTTCCAAGTATTTCAGAGTGATTTTCAAGCATCTCTAAAGTACATTTTCGGTCTTTCCAAGTATTTCGGAGTGATTTTCAAGCATCTTTAAAGTACATTTTCGGTCTTTCCAAGTATTTCGGGGTGATTTTCAAGCATCTTTAAAGTACATTTTCAGTTATTCCAAGTATTTGGAAGTGATTTTCAAGCCTCGCCAAAGAACATTTTCAGTCTTTCCAAGTACTTGGGGGGCTTTTCAAGCATCTCCAAAGGACATTTTTGAGCTTTTCAAGTATTTTGAGTGATTTTCAAGTGACTCCAAAGTATATTTTCAGTCTTTTCAAGTACTTCTAAGCGATTTTTAAGCATCTCCATAGTACATTTTCGGTCTTTCCAAGTACTTGGAAAAAGTTTTCAAGCATCTCCAAAGTACATTTTCGGTCTTTTTAAGGACTTAAGGGGTATTTTTATGCTCTTTGATAGATATTTAAACTAAACCATGTAGATTATCATCCACCATGCAAATTTTTGTGTTTAACTTGGAAGTTTATACTTGAAATCAGCAATTTTGTTTTGAAAAAAACCTCAAAAGTTGCCTATTTTTGAACGCTTGTAACTTTTTTGTCTTACGTCCTACGTTAAATTTGACCCCCATGTTGACGGTCCTACGTCAAATTTCCTTTCTTTTGCTGAAAACGGCGTCCTTTTATCTCTTCTAGTTTTCGAGCTATTCACGTTTAAAGTTGGAGGTTTTTTCAGAAAAAGAGCATTTACGTTATTTCGGCCCGAATTGAGCTATCGAGCTAGGCATTCCTCTAAGCATTTCGCCTAGCTTCTTTGGTCATTTTGCAAGTTTCCAACGAGCATTTTCGGTCTTTCCAAGTATTTCGGAGTGATTTTCAAGCATCTCCAAAGTACATTTTCGGGCTTTCCAAGTATTTGGGAGTGATTTTCAAGCACCTCCAAACTATATTTTTGGTCTTTCCAAGTATTTCGGAGTGATTTTCTAGCATCTCCAAAGTACATTTTCGGTCTTTCCAAGTATTTCGGAGTGATTTTCAAGCATCTCTAAAGTACATTTTCGGTCTTTCCAAGTATTTCGGAGTGATTTTCAAGCATCTTTAAAGTACATTTTCGGTCTTTCTTAGTATTTCGGGGTGATTTTCAAGCATCTTTAAAGTACATTTTCAGTAATTCCAAGTATTTGGAAGTGATTTTCAAGCCTCGCCAAAGAACATTTTCAGTCTTTCCAAGTACTTGGGGGGCTTTTCAAGCATCTCCAAAGGACATTTTTGAGCTTTTCAAGTATTCTGAGTGATTTTCAAGTGACTCCAAAGTATATTTTCAGTCTTTCCAAGTACTTCTAAGCGATTTTTAAGCATCTCCATAGTACATTTTCGGTCTTTCCAAGGACTTGGAAAAGATTTTCAAGCATCTCCAAAGTACATTTTCGGTCTTTTTAAGGACTTAAGGGGTATTTTTATGCTCTTTGATAGATATTTAAACTAAACCATGTATATTATCATCCAGCATGCAAATTTTTGTGCTTAACTTGGAAGTTTATACTTGAAATCAGCAATTTTGTTTTGAAAAAAACCTCAAAAATTGCCTATCTTTGAACGCTTGTAACTTTTTTGTCTTTCGTCCTACGTTAAATTTGACCCCCTTGTTGACGGTCCTACGTCAAATTTTCTTTCTTTTGCTGAAAACGGCGTCCTTTTATCTCTTCTAGTTTTCGAGCTATTCACGTTAAAAGTTGGAGGTTTTTTCAGAAAAAGAGCATTTACGTTATTTCGGCCCGAATTGAGCTGTCGAGCTAGGCATTCCTCTAAGCATTTCGCCTAGCTTCTTTGGTCATTTTGCAAGTTTCCAACGAGCATTTTCGGTCTTTCCAAGTATTTCGGAGTGATTTTCAAGCATCTCCAAAGTACATTTTCGGGCTTTCCAAGTATTTGGGAGTGATTTTCAAGCACCTCCAAAGTATATTTTCGGTCTTTCCAAGTATTTCGGAGTGATTTTCTAGCATCTCCAAAGTACATTTTCGGTCTTTCCAAGTATTTCAGAGTGATTTTCAAGCATCTCTAAAGTACATTTTCGGTCTTTCCAAGTATTTCGGAGTGATTTTCAAGCATCTTTAAAGTACATTTTCGGTCTTTCCAAGTATTTCGGGGTGATTTTCAAGCATCTTTAAAGTAAATTTTCAGTTATTCCAAGTATTTGGAAGTGATTTTCAAGCCTCGCCAAAGAACATTTTCAGTCTTTCCAAGTACATGGGGGGCTTTTCAAGCATCTCCAACGGACATTTTTGAGCTTTTCAAGTATTTTGAGTGATTTTCAAGTGACTCCAAAGTATATTTTCAGTCTTTTCAAGTACTTCTAAGCGATTTTTAAGCATCTCCATAGTACATTTTCGGTCTTTCCAAGGACTTGGAAAAGATTTTCAAGCATCTCCAAAGTACATTTTCGGTCTTTTTAAGGACTTAAGGGGTATTTTTATGCTCTTTGATAGATATTTAACACGTTGCGTACCGCGTCACCCAAATATGGGTGACAGCAGTTTTAGTACAACAAAGTTTTTGACCCATAAATAAATGAAAATGCAACATAAAAATTATTATAATATTTTATATAAATTTTTTGGGAGGCTAAGTTTTTGCTTGGCCTTCGAAAACAATCGGTTTAACAAATATTATAAACAAATTGTAATTTCAAAAATTGTACTAAAAAGTGTGCTAAAACGCTTGGTACGCAACGTGTTAAACTAAACCATGTAGATTATCATCCAGCATGCAAATTTTTGTGCTTAACTTGGAAGTTTATACTTGAAATCAGCAATTTTGTTTTGAAAAAAACCTCAAAAATTGCCTATCTTTGAACACTTGTAACTTTTTTGTCTTTCGTCCTACGTTAAATTTGACCCCCATGTTGACGGTCCTACGTCAAATTTCCTTTCTTTTGCTGAAAACGGCGTCCTTTTATCTCTTCTAGTTTTCGAGCTATTCACGTTTAAAGTTGGAGGTTTTTTCAGAAAAAGAGCATTTACGTTATTTCGGCCCGAATTGAGCTATCGAGCTAGGCATTCCTCTAAGCATTTCGCCTAGCTTCTTTGGTCATTTTGCAAGTTTCCAACGAGCATTTTCGGTCTTTCCAAGTATTTCGGAGTGATTTTCAAGCATCTCCAAAGTACATTTTCGGGCTTTCCAAGTATTTGGGAGTGATTTTCAAGCACCTCCAAACTATATTTTTGGTCTTTCCAAGTATTTCGGAGTGATTTTCTAGCATCTCCAAAGTACATTTTCGGTCTTTCCAAGTATTTCGGAGTGATTTTCAAGCATCTCTAAAGTACATTTTCGGTCTTTCCAAGTATTTCGGAGTGATTTTCAAGCATCTTTAAAGTACATTTTCGGTCTTTCTTAGTATTTCGGGGTGATTTTCAAGCATCTTTAAAGTACATTTTCAGTAATTCCAAGTATTTGGAAGTGATTTTCAAGCCTCGCCAAAGAACATTTTCAGTCTTTCCAAGTACTTGGGGGGCTTTTCAAGCATCTCCAAAGGACATTTTTGAGCTTTTCAAGTATTCTGAGTGATTTTCAAGTGACTCCAAAGTATATTTTCAGTCTTTCCAAGTACTTCTAAGCGATTTTTAAGCATCTCCATAGTACATTTTCGGTCTTTCCAAGGACTTGGAAAAGATTTTCAAGCATCTCCAAAGTACATTTTCGGTCTTTTTAAGGACTTAAGGGGTATTTTTATGCTCTTTGATAGATATTTAAACTAAACCATGTATATTATCATCCAGCATGCAAATTTTTGTGCTTAACTTGGAAGTTTATACTTGAAATCAGCAATTTTGTTTTGAAAAAAACCTCAAAAATTGCCTATCTTTGAACGCTTGTAACTTTTTTGTCTTTCGTCCTACGTTAAATTTGACCCCCTTGTTGACGGTCCTACGTCAAATTTCCTTTCTTTTGCTGAAAACGGCGTCCTTTTATCTCTTCTAGTTTTCGAGCTATTCACGTTAAAAGTTGGAGGTTTTTTCAGAAAAAGAGCATTTACGTTATTTCGGCCCGAATTGAGCTGTCGAGCTAGGCATTCCTCTAAGCATTTCGCCTAGCTTCTTTGGTCATTTTGCAAGTTTCCAACGAGCATTTTCGGTCTTTCCAAGTATTTCGGAGTGATTTTCAAGCATCTCCAAAGTACATTTTCGGGCTTTCCAAGTATTTGGGAGTGATTTTCAAGCACCTCCAAAGTATATTTTCGGTCTTTCCAAGTATTTCGGAGTGATTTTCAAGCATCTCCAAAGTACATTTTCGGTCTTTCCAAGTATTTCGGGGTGATTTTCAAGCATCTTTAAAGTAAATTTTCAGTTATTCCAAGTATTTGGAAGTGATTTTCAAGCCTCGCCAAAGAACATTTTCAGTCTTTCCAAGTACATGGGGGGCTTTTCAAGCATCTCCAACGGACATTTTTGAGCTTTTCAAGTATTTTGAGTGATTTTCAAGTGACTCCAAAGTATATTTTCAGTCTTTTCAAGTACTTCTAAGCGATTTTTAAGCATCTCCATAGTACATTTTCGGTCTTTCCAAGGACTTGGAAAAGATTTTCAAGCATCTCCAAAGTACATTTTCGGTCTTTTTAGGGACTTAAGGGGTATTTTTATGCTCTTTGATAGATATTTAAACTAAACCATGTAGATTATCATCCAGCATGCAAATTTTTGTGCTTAACTTGGAAGTTTATACTTGAAATCAGCAATTTTGTTTTGAAAAAAACCTCAAAAATTGCCTATCTTTGAACACTTGTAACTTTTTTGTCTTTCGTCCTACGTTAAATTTGACCCCCATATTGACGGTCCTACGTCAAATTTCCTTTCTTTTGCTGAAAACGGCGTCCTTTTATCTCTTCTAGTTTTCGAGCTATTCACGTTTAAAGTTGGAGGTTTTTTCAGAAAAAGAGCATTTACGTTATTTCGGCCCGAATTGAGCTGTCGAGCTAGGCATTCCTCTAAGCATTTCGCCTAGCTTCTTTGGTCATTTTGCAAGTTTCCAACGAGCATTT
This sequence comes from Anopheles coustani, assembly GCF_943734705.1. Taxonomy (NCBI): domain Eukaryota; kingdom Metazoa; phylum Arthropoda; class Insecta; order Diptera; family Culicidae; genus Anopheles; species Anopheles coustani. The sequence continues at coordinate 177,510 of NW_026525130.1, read as the reverse complement.
TCGGTCTTTCCAAGTATTTCGGAGTGATTTTCAAGCATCTTTAAAGTACATTTTCGGTCTTTCCAAGTATTTCGGGGTGATTTTCAAGCATCTTTAAAGTAAATTTTCAGTTATTCCAAGTATTTGGAAGTGATTTTCAAGCCTCGCCAAAGAACATTTTCAGTCTTTCCAAGTACATGGGGGGCTTTTCAAGCATCTCCAACGGACATTTTTGAGCTTTTCAAGTATTTTGAGTGATTTTCAAGTGACTCCAAAGTATATTTTCAGTCTTTTCAAGTACTTCTAAGCGATTTTTAAGCATCTCCATAGTACATTTTCGGTCTTTCCAAGGACTTGGAAAAGATTTTCAAGCATCTCCAAAGTACATTTTCGGTCTTTTTAAGGACTTAAGGGGTATTTTTATGCTCTTTGATAGATATTTAACACGTTGCGTACCGCGTCACCCAAATATGGGTGACAGCAGTTTTAGTACAACAAAGTTTTTGACCCATAAATAAATGAAAATGCAACATAAAAATTATTATAATATTTTATATAAATTTTTTGGGAGGCTAAGTTTTTGCTTGGCCTTCGAAAACAATCGGTTTAACAAATATTATAAACAAATTGTAATTTCAAAAATTGTACTAAAAAGTGTGCTAAAACGCTTGGTACGCAACGTGTTAAACTAAACCATGTAGATTATCATCCAGCATGCAAATTTTTGTGCTTAACTTGGAAGTTTATACTTGAAATCAGCAATTTTGTTTTGAAAAAAACCTCAAAAATTGCCTATCTTTGAACACTTGTAACTTTTTTGTCTTTCGTCCTACGTTAAATTTGACCCCCATGTTGACGGTCCTACGTCAAATTTCCTTTCTTTTGCTGAAAACGGCGTCCTTTTATCTCTTCTAGTTTTCGAGCTATTCACGTTTAAAGTTGGAGGTTTTTTCAGAAAAAGAGCATTTACGTTATTTCGGCCCGAATTGAGCTATCGAGCTAGGCATTCCTCTAAGCATTTCGCCTAGCTTCTTTGGTCATTTTGCAAGTTTCCAACGAGCATTTTCGGTCTTTCCAAGTATTTCGGAGTGATTTTCAAGCATCTCCAAAGTACATTTTCGGGCTTTCCAAGTATTTGGGAGTGATTTTCAAGCACCTCCAAACTATATTTTTGGTCTTTCCAAGTATTTCGGAGTGATTTTCTAGCATCTCCAAAGTACATTTTCGGTCTTTCCAAGTATTTCGGAGTGATTTTCAAGCATCTCTAAAGTACATTTTCGGTCTTTCCAAGTATTTCGGAGTGATTTTCAAGCATCTTTAAAGTACATTTTCGGTCTTTCTTAGTATTTCGGGGTGATTTTCAAGCATCTTTAAAGTACATTTTCAGTAATTCCAAGTATTTGGAAGTGATTTTCAAGCCTCGCCAAAGAACATTTTCAGTCTTTCCAAGTACTTGGGGGGCTTTTCAAGCATCTCCAAAGGACATTTTTGAGCTTTTCAAGTATTCTGAGTGATTTTCAAGTGACTCCAAAGTATATTTTCAGTCTTTCCAAGTACTTCTAAGCGATTTTTAAGCATCTCCATAGTACATTTTCGGTCTTTCCAAGGACTTGGAAAAGATTTTCAAGCATCTCCAAAGTACATTTTCGGTCTTTTTAAGGACTTAAGGGGTATTTTTATGCTCTTTGATAGATATTTAAACTAAACCATGTATATTATCATCCAGCATGCAAATTTTTGTGCTTAACTTGGAAGTTTATACTTGAAATCAGCAATTTTGTTTTGAAAAAAACCTCAAAAATTGCCTATCTTTGAACGCTTGTAACTTTTTTGTCTTTCGTCCTACGTTAAATTTGACCCCCTTGTTGACGGTCCTACGTCAAATTTCCTTTCTTTTGCTGAAAACGGCGTCCTTTTATCTCTTCTAGTTTTCGAGCTATTCACGTTAAAAGTTGGAGGTTTTTTCAGAAAAAGAGCATTTACGTTATTTCGGCCCGAATTGAGCTGTCGAGCTAGGCATTCCTCTAAGCATTTCGCCTAGCTTCTTTGGTCATTTTGCAAGTTTCCAACGAGCATTTTCGGTCTTTCCAAGTATTTCGGAGTGATTTTCAAGCATCTCCAAAGTACATTTTCGGGCTTTCCAAGTATTTGGGAGTGATTTTCAAGCACCTCCAAAGTATATTTTCGGTCTTTCCAAGTATTTCGGAGTGATTTTCAAGCATCTCCAAAGTACATTTTCGGTCTTTCCAAGTATTTCGGGGTGATTTTCAAGCATCTTTAAAGTAAATTTTCAGTTATTCCAAGTATTTGGAAGTGATTTTCAAGCCTCGCCAAAGAACATTTTCAGTCTTTCCAAGTACATGGGGGGCTTTTCAAGCATCTCCAACGGACATTTTTGAGCTTTTCAAGTATTTTGAGTGATTTTCAAGTGACTCCAAAGTATATTTTCAGTCTTTTCAAGTACTTCTAAGCGATTTTTAAGCATCTCCATAGTACATTTTCGGTCTTTCCAAGGACTTGGAAAAGATTTTCAAGCATCTCCAAAGTACATTTTCGGTCTTTTTAGGGACTTAAGGGGTATTTTTATGCTCTTTGATAGATATTTAAACTAAACCATGTAGATTATCATCCAGCATGCAAATTTTTGTGCTTAACTTGGAAGTTTATACTTGAAATCAGCAATTTTGTTTTGAAAAAAACCTCAAAAATTGCCTATCTTTGAACACTTGTAACTTTTTTGTCTTTCGTCCTACGTTAAATTTGACCCCCATATTGACGGTCCTACGTCAAATTTCCTTTCTTTTGCTGAAAACGGCGTCCTTTTATCTCTTCTAGTTTTCGAGCTATTCACGTTTAAAGTTGGAGGTTTTTTCAGAAAAAGAGCATTTACGTTATTTCGGCCCGAATTGAGCTGTCGAGCTAGGCATTCCTCTAAGCATTTCGCCTAGCTTCTTTGGTCATTTTGCAAGTTTCCAACGAGCATTTTCGGTCTTTCCAAGTATTTCGGAGTGATTTTCAAGCATCTTTAAAGTACATTTTCGGTCTTTCCAAGTATTTCGGGGTGATTTTCAAGCATCTTTAAAGTAAATTTTCAGTTATTCCAAGTATTTGGAAGTGATTTTCAAGCCTCGCCAAAGAACATTTTCAGTCTTTCCAAGTACATGGGGGGCTTTTCAAGCATCTCCAACGGACATTTTTGAGCTTTTCAAGTATTTTGAGTGATTTTCAAGTGACTCCAAAGTATATTTTCAGTCTTTTCAAGTACTTCTAAGCGATTTTTAAGCATCTCCATAGTACATTTTCGGTCTTTCCAAGGACTTGGAAAAGATTTTCAAGCATCTCCAAAGTACATTTTCGGTCTTTTTAAGGACTTAAGGGGTATTTTTATGCTCTTTGATAGATATTTAAACTAAACCATGTAGATTATCATCCAGCATGCAAATTTTTGTGCTTAACTTGGAAGTTTATACTTGAAATCAGCAATTTTGTTTTGAAAAAAACCTCAAAAATTGCCTATCTTTGAACACTTGTAACTTTTTTGTCTTTCGTCCTACGTTAAATTTGACCCCCATATTGACGGTCCTACGTCAAATTTCCTTTCTTTTGCTGAAAACGGCGTCCTTTTATCTCTTCTAGTTTTCGAGCTATTCACGTTTAAAGTTGGAGGTTTTTTCAGAAAAAGAGCATTTACGTTATTTCGGCCCGAATTGAGCTATCGAGCTAGGCATTCCTCTAAGCATTTCGCCTAGCTTCTTTGGTCATTTTGCAAGTTTCCAACGAGCATTTTCGGTCTTTCCAAGTATTTCGGAGTGATTTTCAAGCATCTCCAAAGTACATTTTCGGGCTTTCCAAGTATTTGGGAGTGATTTTCAAGCACCTCCAAACTATATTTTTGGTCTTTCCAAGTATTTCGGAGTGATTTTCTAGCATCTCCAAAGTACATTTTCGGTCTTTCCAAGTATTTCGGAGTGATTTTCAAGCATCTCTAAAGTACATTTTCGGTCTTTCCAAGTATTTCGGAGTGATTTTCAAGCATCTTTAAAGTACATTTTCGGTCTTTCTTAGTATTTCGGGGTGATTTTCAAGCATCTTTAAAGTACATTTTCAGTAATTCCAAGTATTTGGAAGTGATTTTCAAGCCTCGCCAAAGAACATTTTCAGTCTTTCCAAGTACTTGGGGGGCTTTTCAAGCATCTCCAAAGGACATTTTTGAGCTTTTCAAGTATTCTGAGTGATTTTCAAGTGACTCCAAAGTATATTTTCAGTCTTTCCAAGTACTTCTAAGCGATTTTTAAGCATCTCCATAGTACATTTTCGGTCTTTCCAAGGACTTGGAAAAGATTTTCAAGCATCTCCAAAGTACATTTTCGGTCTTTTTAAGGACTTAAGGGGTATTTTTATGCTCTTTGATAGATATTTAAACTAAACCATGTAGATTATCATCCAGCATGCAAATTTTTGTGCTTAACTTGGAAGTTTATACTTGAAATCAGCAATTTTGTTTTGAAAAAAACCTCAAAAATTGCCTATCTTTGAACACTTGTAACTTTTTTGTCTTTCGTCCTACGTTAAATTTGACCCCCATATTGACGGTCCTACGTCAAATTTCCTTTCTTTTGCTGAAAACGGCGTCCTTTTATCTCTTCTAGTTTTCGAGCTATTCACGTTAAAAGTTGGAGGTTTTTTCAGAAAAAGAGCATTTACGTTATTTCGGCCCGAATTGAGCTGTCGAGCTAGGCATTCCTCTAAGCATTTCGCCTAGCTTCTTTGGTCATTTTGCAAGTTTCCAACGAGCATTTTCGGTCTTTCCAAGTATTTCGGAGTGATTTTCAAGCATCTCCAAAGTACATTTTCGGGCTTTCCAAGTATTTGGGAGTGATTTTCAAGCACCTCCAAAGTATATTTACGGTCTTTCCAAGTATTTCGGAGTGATTTTCTAGAATCTCCAAAGTACATTTTCGGTCTTTCCAAGTATTTCAGAGTGATTTTCAAGCATCTCTAAAGTACATTTTCGGTCTTTCCAAGTATTTCGGAGTGATTTTCAAGCATCTTTAAAGTACATTTTCGGTCTTTCCAAGTATTTCGGGGTGATTTTCAAGCATCTTTAAAGTAAATTTTCAGTTATTCCAAGTATTTGGAAGTGATTTTCAAGCCTCGCCAAAGAACATTTTCAGTCTTTCCAAGTACATGGGGGGCTTTTCAAGCATCTCCAACGGACATTTTTGAGCTTTTCAAGTATTTTGAGTGATTTTCAAGTGACTCCAAAGTATATTTTCAGTCTTTTCAAGTACTTCTAAGCGATTTTTAAGCATCTCCATAGTACATTTTCGGTCTTTCCAAGGACTTGGAAAAGATTTTCAAGCATCTCCAAAGTACATTTTCGGTCTTTTTAAGGACTTAAGGGGTATTTTTATGCTCTTTGATAGATATTTAAACTAAACCATGTAGATTATCATCCAGCATGCAAATTTTTGTGCTTAACTTGGAAGTTTATACTTGAAATCAGCAATTTTGTTTTGAAAAAAACCTCAAAAATTGCCTATCTTTGAACACTTGTAACTTTTTTGTCTTTCGTCCTACGTTAAATTTGACCCCCATATTGACGGTCCTACGTCAAATTTCCTTTCTTTTGCTGAAAACGGCGTCCTTTTATCTCTTCTAGTTTTCGAGCTATTCACGTTAAAAGTTGGAGGTTTTTTCAGAAAAAGAGCATTTACGTTATTTCGGCCCGAATTGAGCTGTCGAGCTAGGCATTCCTCTAAGCATTTCGCCTAGCTTCTTTGGTCATTTTGCAAGTTTCCAACGAGCATTTTCGGTCTTTCCAAGTATTTCGGAGTGATTTTCAAGCATCTCCAAAGTACATTTTCGGGCTTTCCAAGTATTTGGGAGTGATTTTCAAGCACCTCCAAAGTATATTTACGGTCTTTCCAAGTATTTCGGAGTGATTTTCTAGAATCTCCAAAGTACATTTTCGGTCTTTCCAAGTATTTCAGAGTGATTTTCAAGCATCTCTAAAGTACATTTTCGGTCTTTCCAAGTATTTCGGAGTGATTTTCAAGCATCTTTAAAGTACATTTTCGGTCTTTCCAAGTATTTCGGGGTGATTTTCAAGCATCTTTAAAGTAAATTTTCAGTTATTCCAAGTATTTGGAAGTGATTTTCAAGCCTCGCCAAAGAACATTTTCAGTCTTTCCAAGTACATGGGGGGCTTTTCAAGCATCTCCAACGGACATTTTTGAGCTTTTCAAGTATTTTGAGTGATTTTCAAGTGACTCCAAAGTATATTTTCAGTCTTTTCAAGTACTTCTAAGCGATTTTTAAGCATCTCCATAGTACATTTTCGGTCTTTCCAAGGACTTGGAAAAGATTTTCAAGCATCTCCAAAGTACATTTTCGGTCTTTTTAAGGACTTAAGGGGTATTTTTATGCTCTTTGATAGATATTTAACACGTTGCGTACCGCGTCACCCAAATATGGGTGACAGCAGTTTTAGTACAACAAAGTTTTTGACCCATAAATAAATGAAAATGCAACATAAAAATTATTATAATATTTTATATAAATTTTTTGGGAGGCTAAGTTTTTGCTTGGCCTTCGAAAACAATCGGTTTAACAAATATTATAAACAAATTGTAATTTCAAAAATTGTACTAAAAAGTGTGCTAAAACGCTTGGTACGCAACGTGTTAAACTAAACCATGTAGATTATCATCCAGCATGCAAATTTTTGTGCTTAACTTGGAAGTTTATACTTGAAATCAGCAATTTTGTTTTGAAAAAAACCTCAAAAATTGCCTATCTTTGAACACTTGTAACTTTTTTGTCTTTCGTCCTACGTTAAATTTGACCCCCATGTTGACGGTCCTACGTCAAATTTCCTTTCTTTTGCTGAAAACGGCGTCCTTTTATCTCTTCTAGTTTTCGAGCTATTCACGTTTAAAGTTGGAGGTTTTTTCAGAAAAAGAGCATTTACGTTATTTCGGCCCGAATTGAGCTATCGAGCTAGGCATTCCTCTAAGCATTTCGCCTAGCTTCTTTGGTCATTTTGCAAGTTTCCAACGAGCATTTTCGGTCTTTCCAAGTATTTCGGAGTGATTTTCAAGCATCTCCAAAGTACATTTTCGGGCTTTCCAAGTATTTGGGAGTGATTTTCAAGCACCTCCAAACTATATTTTTGGTCTTTCCAAGTATTTCGGAGTGATTTTCTAGCATCTCCAAAGTACATTTTCGGTCTTTCCAAGTATTTCGGAGTGATTTTCAAGCATCTCTAAAGTACATTTTCGGTCTTTCCAAGTATTTCGGAGTGATTTTCAAGCATCTTTAAAGTACATTTTCGGTCTTTCTTAGTATTTCGGGGTGATTTTCAAGCATCTTTAAAGTACATTTTCAGTAATTCCAAGTATTTGGAAGTGATTTTCAAGCCTCGCCAAAGAACATTTTCAGTCTTTCCAAGTACTTGGGGGGCTTTTCAAGCATCTCCAAAGGACATTTTTGAGCTTTTCAAGTATTCTGAGTGATTTTCAAGTGACTCCAAAGTATATTTTCAGTCTTTCCAAGTACTTCTAAGCGATTTTTAAGCATCTCCATAGTACATTTTCGGTCTTTCCAAGGACTTGGAAAAGATTTTCAAGCATCTCCAAAGTACATTTTCGGTCTTTTTAAGGACTTAAGGGGTATTTTTATGCTCTTTGATAGATATTTAAACTAAACCATGTATATTATCATCCAGCATGCAAATTTTTGTGCTTAACTTGGAAGTTTATACTTGAAATCAGCAATTTTGTTTTGAAAAAAACCTCAAAAATTGCCTATCTTTGAACGCTTGTAACTTTTTTGTCTTTCGTCCTACGTTAAATTTGACCCCCTTGTTGACGGTCCTACGTCAAATTTCCTTTCTTTTGCTGAAAACGGCGTCCTTTTATCTCTTCTAGTTTTCGAGCTATTCACGTTAAAAGTTGGAGGTTTTTTCAGAAAAAGAGCATTTACGTTATTTCGGCCCGAATTGAGCTGTCGAGCTAGGCATTCCTCTAAGCATTTCGCCTAGCTTCTTTGGTCATTTTGCAAGTTTCCAACGAGCATTTTCGGTCTTTCCAAGTATTTCGGAGTGATTTTCAAGCATCTCCAAAGTACATTTTCGGGCTTTCCAAGTATTTGGGAGTGATTTTCAAGCACCTCCAAAGTATATTTTCGGTCTTTCCAAGTATTTCGGAGTGATTTTCAAGCATCTCCAAAGTACATTTTCGGTCTTTCCAAGTATTTCGGGGTGATTTTCAAGCATCTTTAAAGTACATTTTCAGTTATTCCAAGTATTTGGAAGTGATTTTCAAGCCTCGCCAAAGAACATTTTCAGTCTTTCCAAGTACATGGGGGGCTTTTCAAGCATCTCCAAAGGACATTTTTGAGCTTTTCAAGTATTTTGAGTGATTTTCAAGTGACTCCAAAGTATATTTTCAGTCTTTTCAAGTACTTCTAAGCGATTTTTAAGCATCTCCATAGTACATTTTCGGTCTTTCCAAGGACTTGGAAAAGATTTTCAAGCATCTCCAAAGTACATTTTCGGTCTTTTTAAGGACTTAAGGGGTATTTTTATGCTCTTTGATAGATATTTAAACTAAACCATGTAGATTATCATCCAGCATGCAAATTTTTGTGCTTAACTTGGAAGTTTATACTTGAAATCAGCAATTTTGTTTTGAAAAAAACCTCAAAAATTGCCTATCTTTGAACACTTGTAACTTTTTTGTCTTTCGTCCTACGTTAAATTTGACCCCCATATTGACGGTCCTACGTCAAATTTCCTTTCTTTTGCTGAAAACGGCGTCCTTTTATCTCTTCTAGTTTTCGAGCTATTCACGTTTAAAGTTGGAGGTTTTTTCAGAAAAAGAGCATTTACGTTATTTCGGCCCGAATTGAGCTGTCGAGCTAGGCATTCCTCTAAGCATTTCGCCTAGCTTCTTTGGTCATTTTGCAAGTTTCCAACGAGCATTTTCGGTCTTTCCAAGTATTTCGGAGTGATTTTCAAGCATCTTTAAAGTACATTTTCGGTCTTTCCAAGTATTTCGGGGTGATTTTCAAGCATCTTTAAAGTAAATTTTCAGTTATTCCAAGTATTTGGAAGTGATTTTCAAGCCTCGCCAAAGAACATTTTCAGTCTTTCCAAGTACATGGGGGGCTTTTCAAGCATCTCCAACGGACATTTTTGAGCTTTTCAAGTATTTTGAGTGATTTTCAAGTGACTCCAAAGTATATTTTCAGTCTTTTCAAGTACTTCTAAGCGATTTTTAAGCATCTCCATAGTACATTTTCGGTCTTTCCAAGGACTTGGAAAAGATTTTCAAGCATCTCCAAAGTACATTTTCGGTCTTTTTAAGGACTTAAGGGGTATTTTTATGCTCTTTGATAGATATTTAAACTAAACCATGTAGATTATCATCCAGCATGCAAATTTTTGTGCTTAACTTGGAAGTTTATACTTGAAATCAGCAATTTTGTTTTGAAAAAAACCTCAAAAATTGCCTATCTTTGAACACTTGTAACTTTTTTGTCTTTCGTCCTACGTTAAATTTGACCCCCATATTGACGGTCCTACGTCAAATTTCCTTTCTTTTGCTGAAAACGGCGTCCTTTTATCTCTTCTAGTTTTCGAGCTATTCACGTTTAAAGTTGGAGGTTTTTTCAGAAAAAGAGCATTTACGTTATTTCGGCCCGAATTGAGCTATCGAGCTAGGCATTCCTCTAAGCATTTCGCCTAGCTTCTTTGGTCATTTTGCAAGTTTCCAACGAGCATTTTCGGTCTTTCCAAGTATTTCGGAGTGATTTTCAAGCATCTCCAAAGTACATTTTCGGGCTTTCCAAGTATTTGGGAGTGATTTTCAAGCACCTCCAAACTATATTTTTGGTCTTTCCAAGTATTTCGGAGTGATTTTCTAGCATCTCCAAAGTACATTTTCGGTCTTTCCAAGTATTTCGGAGTGATTTTCAAGCATCTCTAAAGTACATTTTCGGTCTTTCCAAGTATTTCGGAGTGATTTTCAAGCATCTTTAAAGTACATTTTCGGTCTTTCTTAGTATTTCGGGGTGATTTTCAAGCATCTTTAAAGTACATTTTCAGTAATTCCAAGTATTTGGAAGTGATTTTCAAGCCTCGCCAAAGAACATTTTCAGTCTTTCCAAGTACTTGGGGGGCTTTTCAAGCATCTCCAAAGGACATTTTTGAGCTTTTCAAGTATTCTGAGTGATTTTCAAGTGACTCCAAAGTATATTTTCAGTCTTTCCAAGTACTTCTAAGCGATTTTTAAGCATCTCCATAGTACATTTTCGGTCTTTCCAAGGACTTGGAAAAGATTTTCAAGCATCTCCAAAGTACATTTTCGGTCTTTTTAAGGACTTAAGGGGTATTTTTATGCTCTTTGATAGATATTTAAACTAAACCATGTAGATTATCATCCAGCATGCAAATTTTTGTGCTTAACTTGGAAGTTTATACTTGAAATCAGCAATTTTGTTTTGAAAAAAACCTCAAAAATTGCCTATCTTTGAACACTTGTAACTTTTTTGTCTTTCGTCCTACGTTAAATTTGACCCCCATATTGACGGTCCTACGTCAAATTTCCTTTCTTTTGCTGAAAACGGCGTCCTTTTATCTCTTCTAGTTTTCGAGCTATTCACGTTAAAAGTTGGAGGTTTTTTCAGAAAAAGAGCATTTACGTTATTTCGGCCCGAATTGAGCTGTCGAGCTAGGCATTCCTCTAAGCATTTCGCCTAGCTTCTTTGGTCATTTTGCAAGTTTCCAACGAGCATTTTCGGTCTTTCCAAGTATTTCGGAGTGATTTTCAAGCATCTCCAAAGTACATTTTCGGGCTTTCCAAGTATTTGGGAGTGATTTTCAAGCACCTCCAAAGTATATTTACGGTCTTTCCAAGTATTTCGGAGTGATTTTCTAGAATCTCCAAAGTACATTTTCGGTCTTTCCAAGTATTTCAGAGTGATTTTCAAGCATCTCTAAAGTACATTTTCGGTCTTTCCAAGTATTTCGGAGTGATTTTCAAGCATCTTTAAAGTACATTTTCGGTCTTTCCAAGTATTTCGGGGTGATTTTCAAGCATCTTTAAAGTAAATTTTCAGTTATTCCAAGTATTTGGAAGTGATTTTCAAGCCTCGCCAAAGAACATTTTCAGTCTTTCCAAGTACATGGGGGGCTTTTCAAGCATCTCCAACGGACATTTTTGAGCTTTTCAAGTATTTTGAGTGATTTTCAAGTGACTCCAAAGTATATTTTCAGTCTTTTCAAGTACTTCTAAGCGATTTTTAAGCATCTCCATAGTACATTTTCGGTCTTTCCAAGGACTTGGAAAAGATTTTCAAGCATCTCCAAAGTACATTTTCGGTCTTTTTAAGGACTTAAGGGGTATTTTTATGCTCTTTGATAGATATTTAAACTAAACCATGTAGATTATCATCCAGCATGCAAATTTTTGTGCTTAACTTGGAAGTTTATACTTGAAATCAGCAATTTTGTTTTGAAAAAAACCTCAAAAATTGCCTATCTTTGAACACTTGTAACTTTTCTGTCTTTCGTCCTACGTTAAATTTGACCCCCATATTGACGGTCCTACGTCAAATTTCCTTTCTTTTGCTGAAAACGGCGTCCTTTTATCTCTTCTAGTTTTCGAGCTATTCACGTTTAAAGTTGGAGGTTTTTTCAGAAAAAGAGCATTTACGTTATTTCGGCCCGAATTGAGCTATCGAGCTAGGCATTCCTCTAAGCATTTCGCCTAGCTTCTTTGGTCATTTTGCAAGTTTCCAACGAGCATTTTCGGTCTTTCCAAGTATTTCGGAGTGATTTTCAAGCATCTCCAAAGTACATTTTCGGGCTTTCCAAGTATTTGGGAGTGATTTTCAAGCACCTCCAAACTATATTTTTGGTCTTTCCAAGTATTTCGGAGTGATTTTCTAGCATCTCCAAAGTACATTTTCGGTCTTTCCAAGTATTTCGGAGTGATTTTCAAGCATCTCTAAAGTACATTTTCGGTCTTTCCAAGTATTTCGGAGTGATTTTCAAGCATCTTTAAAGTACATTTTCGGTCTTTCTTAGTATTTCGGGGTGATTTTCAAGCATCTTTAAAGTACATTTTCAGTAATTCCAAGTATTTGGAAGTGATTTTCAAGCCTCGCCAAAGAACATTTTCAGTCTTTCCAAGTACTTGGGGGGCTTTTCAAGCATCTCCAAAGGACATTTTTGAGCTTTTCAAGTATTCTGAGTGATTTTCAAGTGACTCCAAAGTATATTTTCAGTCTTTCCAAGTACTTCTAAGCGATTTTTAAGCATCTCCATAGTACATTTTCGGTATTTCCAAGGACTTGGAAAAGATTTTCAAGCATCTCCAAAGTACATTTTCGGTCTTTTTAAGGACTTAAGGGGTATTTTTATGCTCTTTGATAGATATTTAAACTAAACCATGTAGATTATCATCCAGCATGCAAATTTTTGTGCTTAACTTGGAAGTTTATACTTGAAATCAGCAATTTTGTTTTGAAAAAAACCTCAAAAATTGCCTATCTTTGAACACTTGTAACTTTTTTGTCTTTCGTCCTACGTTAAATTTGACCCCCATATTGACGGTCCTACGTCAAATTTCCTTTCTTTTGCTGAAAACGGCGTCCTTTTATCTCTTCTAGTTTTCGAGCTATTCACGTTAAAAGTTGGAGGTTTTTTCAGAAAAAGAGCATTTACGTTATTTCGGCCCGAATTGAGCTGTCGAGCTAGGCATTCCTCTAAGCATTTCGCCTAGCTTCTTTGGTCATTTTGCAAGTTTCCAACGAGCATTTTCGGTCTTTCCAAGTATTTTGGAGTGATTTTCAAGCATCTCCAAAGTACATTTTCCGGCTTTCCAAGTATTTGGGAGTGATTTTCAAGCACCTCCAAAGTATATTTTCGGTCTTTCCAAGTATTTCGGAGTGATTTTCTAGCATCTCCAAAGTACATTTTCGGTCTTTCCAAGTATTTCAGAGTGATTTTCAAGCATCTCTAAAGTACATTTTCGGTCTTTCCAAGTATTTCGGAGTGATTTTCAAGCATCTTTAAAGTACATTTTCGGTCTTTCCAAGTATTTCGGGGTGATTTTCAAGCATCTTTAAAGTAAATTTTCAGTAATTCCAAGTATTTGGAAGTGATTTTCAAGCCTCGCCAAAGAACATTTTCAGTCTTTCCAAGTACTTGGGGGGCTTTTCAAGCATCTCCAAAGGACATTTTTGAGCTTTTCAAGTATTCTGAGTGATTTTCAAGTGACTCCAAAGTATATTTTCAGTCTTTCCAAGTACTTCTAAGCGATTTTTAAGCATCTCCATAGTACATTTTCGGTCTTTCCAAGAACTTGGAAAAGATTTTCAAGCATCTCCAAAGTACATTTTCGGTCTTTTTAAGGACTTAAGGGGTATTTTTATGCTCTTTGATAGATATTTAAACTAAACCATGTAGATTATCATCCAGCATGCAAATTTTTGTGCTTAACTTGGAAGTTTATACTTGAAATCAGCAATTTTGTTTTGAAAAAAACCTCAAAAATTGCCTATCTTTGAACGCTTGTAACTTTTTTGTCTTTCGTCCTACGATAAATTTGACCCCCATGTTGATGGTCCTACGTCAAATTTCCTTTCTTTTGCTGAAAACGGCGTCCTTTTATCTCTTCTAGTTTTCGAGCTATTCACGTTTAAAGTTGGAGGTTTTTTCAGAAAAAAAGCATTTACGTTATTTCGGCCCGAATTGAGCTGTCGAGCTAGGCATTCCTCTAAGCATTTCGCCTAGCTTCTTTGGTCATTTTGCAAGTTTCCAACGAGCATTTTCGGTCTTTCCAAGAATTTCGGAGTGATTTTCAAGCATCTCCAAAGTACATTTTCGGGCTTTCCAAGTATTTGGGAGTGATTTTCAAGCACCTCTAAAGTATATTTTCGGTCTTTCCAAGTATTTCAGAGTGATTTTCAAGCATCTCTAAAGTACATTTTCGGTCTTTCCAAGTATTTCGGAGTGATTTTCAAGCATCTTTAAAGTACATTTTCGGTCTTTCCAAGTATTTCGGGGTGATTTTCAAGCATCTTTAAAGTAAATTTTCAGTTATTCCAAGTATTTGGAAGTGATTTTCAAGCCTCGCCAAAGAACATTTTCAGTCTTTCCAAGTACTTGGGGGGCTTTTCAAGCATCTCCAACGGACATTTTTGAGCTTTTCAAGTATTTTGAGTGATTTTCAAGTGACTCCAAAGTATATTTTCAGTCTTTTCAAGTACTTCTAAGCGATTTTTAAGCATCTCCATGGTACATTTTCGGTCTTTCCAAGGACTTGGAAAAGATTTTCAAGCATCTCCAAAGTACATTTTCGGTCTTTTTAAGGACTTAAGGGGTATTTTTATGCTCTTTGATAGATATTTAAACTAAACCATGTAGATTATCATCCAGCATGCAAATTTTTGTGCTTAACTTGGAAGTTTATACTTGAAATCAGCAATTTTGTTTTGAAAAAAACCTCAAAAATTGCCTATCTTTGAACGCTTGTAACTTTTTTGTCTTTCGTCCTACGATAAATTTGACCCCCATGTTGATGGTCCTACGTCAAATTTGCTTTCTTTTGCTGAAAACGGCGTCCTTTTATCTCTTCTAGTTTTCGAGCTATTCACGTTTAAAGTTGGAGGTTTTTTCAGAAAAAAAGCATTTACGTTATTTCGGCCCGAATTGAGCTGTCGAGCTAGGCATTCCTCTAAGCATTTCGCTTAGCTTCTTTGGTCATTTTGAACGTTTCCAACGAGCATTTTCGGTCTTTCCAAGTATTTCGGAGTGATTTTCAAGCATCTCCAAAGTACATTTTCGGTCTTTTTAAGGACTTAAGGGGTATTTTTATGCTCTTTGATAGATATTTAATCTAAACCATGTAGATTATCATCCAGCATGCAAATTTTTGTGCTTAACTTGGAAGTTTATACTTGAAATCAGCAATTTTGTTTTGAAAAAAACCTCAAAAATTGCCTATCTTTGAACGCTTGTAACTTTTTTGTCTTTCGTCCTACGATAAATTTGACCCCCATGTTGATGGTCCTACGTCAAATTTGCTTTCTTTTGCTGAAAACGGCGTCCTTTTATCTCTTCTAGTTTTCGAGCTATTCACGTTTAAAGTTGGAGGTTTTTTCAGAAAAAAAGCATTTACGTTATTTCGGCCCGAATTGAGCTGTCGAGCTAGGCATTCCTCTAAGCATTTCGCCTAGTTTCTTTGGTCATTTTGCAAGTTTCCAACGAGCATTTTCGGTCTTTCCAAGTATTTCGGAGTGATTTTCAAGCATCTCCAAAGTACATTTTCGGGCTTTCCAAGTATTTGGGAGTGATTTTCAAGCACCTCCAAACTATATTTTTGGTCTTTCCAAGTATTTCGGAGTGATTTTCTAGCATCTCCAAAGTACATTTTCGGTCTTTCCAAGTATTTCGGAGTGATTTTCAAGCATCTCTAAAGTACATTTTCGGTCTTTCCAAGTATTTCGGAGTGATTTTCAAGCATCTTTAAAGTACATTTTCGGTCTTTCTTAGTATTTCGGGGTGATTTTCAAGCATCTTTAAAGTACATTTTCAGTAATTCCAAGTATTTGGAAGTGATTTTCAAGCCTCGCCAAAGAACATTTTCAGTCTTTCCAAGTACTTGGGGGGCTTTTCAAGCATCTCCAAAGGACATTTTTGAGCTTTTCAAGTATTCTGAGTGATTTTCAAGTGACTCCAAAGTATATTTTCAGTCTTTCCAAGTACTTCTAAGCGATTTTTAAGCATCTCCATAGTACATTTTCGGTCTTTCCAAGGACTTGGAAAAGATTTTCAAGCATCTCCAAAGTACATTTTCGGTCTTTTTAAGGACTTAAGGGGTATTTTTATGCTCTTTGATAGATATTTAAACTAAACCATGTAGATTATCATCCAGCATGCAAATTTTTGTGCTTAACTTGGAAGTTTATACTTGAAATCAGCAATTTTGTTTTGAAAAAAACCTCAAAAATTGCCTATCTTTGAACGCTTGTAACTTTTTTGTCTTTCGTCCTACGATAAATTTGACCCCCATGTTGATGGTCCTACGTCAAATTTCCTTTCTTTTGCTGAAAACGGCGTCCTTTTATCTCTTCTAGTTTTCGAGCTATTCACGTTTAAAGTTGGAGGTTTTTTCAGAAAAAAAGCATTTACGTTATTTCGGCCCGAATTGAGCTGTCGAGCTAGGCATTCCTCTAAGCATTTCGCCTAGCTTCTTTGGTCATTTTGCAAGTTTCCAACGAGCATTTTCGGTCTTTCCAAGAATTTCGGAGTGATTTTCAAGCATCTCCAAAGTACATTTTCGGGCTTTCCAAGTATTTGGGAGTGATTTTCAAGCACCTCTAAAGTATATTTTCGGTCTTTCCAAGTATTTCAGAGTGATTTTCAAGCATCTCTAAAGTACATTTTCGGTCTTTCCAAGTATTTCGGAGTGATTTTCAAGCATCTTTAAAGTACATTTTCGGTCTTTCCAAGTATTTCGGGGTGATTTTCAAGCATCTTTAAAGTAAATTTTCAGTTATTCCAAGTATTTGGAAGTGATTTTCAAGCCTCGCCAAAGAACATTTTCAGTCTTTCCAAGTACTTGGGGGGCTTTTCAAGCATCTCCAACGGACATTTTTGAGCTTTTCAAGTATTTTGAGTGATTTTCAAGTGACTCCAAAGTATATTTTCAGTCTTTTCAAGTACTTCTAAGCGATTTTTAAGCATCTCCATGGTACATTTTCGGTCTTTCCAAGGACTTGGAAAAGATTTTCAAGCATCTCCAAAGTACATTTTCGGTCTTTTTAAGGACTTAAGGGGTATTTTTATGCTCTTTGATAGATATTTAAACTAAACCATGTAGATTATCATCCAGCATGCAAATTTTTGTGCTTAACTTGGAAGTTTATACTTGAAATCAGCAATTTTGTTTTGAAAAAAACCTCAAAAATTGCCTATCTTTGAACGCTTGTAACTTTTTTGTCTTTCGTCCTACGATAAATTTGACCCCCATGTTGATGGTCCTACGTCAAATTTGCTTTCTTTTGCTGAAAACGGCGTCCTTTTATCTCTTCTAGTTTTCGAGCTATTCACGTTTAAAGTTGGAGGTTTTTTCAGAAAAAAAGCATTTACGTTATTTCGGCCCGAATTGAGCTGTCGAGCTAGGCATTCCTCTAAGCATTTCGCTTAGCTTCTTTGGTCATTTTGAACGTTTCCAACGAGCATTTTCGGTCTTTCCAAGTATTTCGGAGTGATTTTCAAGCATCTCCAAAGTACATTTTCGGTCTTTTTAAGGACTTAAGGGGTATTTTTATGCTCTTTGATAGATATTTAATCTAAACCATGTAGATTATCATCCAGCATGCAAATTTTTGTGCTTAACTTGGAAGTTTATACTTGAAATCAGCAATTTTGTTTTGAAAAAAACCTCAAAAATTGCCTATCTTTGAACGCTTGTAACTTTTTTGTCTTTCGTCCTACGATAAATTTGACCCCCATGTTGATGGTCCTACGTCAAATTTGCTTTCTTTTGCTGAAAACGGCGTCCTTTTATCTCTTCTAGTTTTCGAGCTATTCACGTTTAAAGTTGGAGGTTTTTTCAGAAAAAAAGCATTTACGTTATTTCGGCCCGAATTGAGCTGTCGAGCTAGGCATTCCTCTAAGCATTTCGCCTAGTTTCTTTGGTCATTTTGCAAGTTTCCAACGAGCATTTTCGGTCTTTCCAAGTATTTCGGAGTGATTTTCAAGCATCTCCAAAGTACATTTTCGGGCTTTCCAAGTATTTGGGAGTGATTTTCAAGCACCTCCAAACTATATTTTTGGTCTTTCCAAGTATTTCGGAGTGATTTTCTAGCATCTCCAAAGTACATTTTCGGTCTTTCCAAGTATTTCGGAGTGATTTTCAAGCATCTCTAAAGTACATTTTCGGTCTTTCCAAGTATTTCGGAGTGATTTTCAAGCATCTTTAAAGTACATTTTCGGTCTTTCTTAGTATTTCGGGGTGATTTTCAAGCATCTTTAAAGTACATTTTCAGTAATTCCAAGTATTTGGAAGTGATTTTCAAGCCTCGCCAAAGAACATTTTCAGTCTTTCCAAGTACTTGGGGGGCTTTTCAAGCATCTCCAAAGGACATTTTTGAGCTTTTCAAGTATTCTGAGTGATTTTCAAGTGACTCCAAAGTATATTTTCAGTCTTTCCAAGTACTTCTAAGCGATTTTTAAGCATCTCCATAGTACATTTTCGGTCTTTCCAAGGACTTGGAAAAGATTTTCAAGCATCTCCAAAGTACATTTTCGGTCTTTTTAAGGACTTAAGGGGTATTTTTATGCTCTTTGATAGATATTTAAACTAAACCATGTAGATTATCATCCAGCATGCAAATTTTTGTGCTTAACTTGGAAGTTTATACTTGAAATCAGCAATTTTGTTTTGAAAAAAACCTCAAAAATTGCCTATCTTTGAACACTTGTTACTTTTTTGTCTTTCGTCCTACGTTAAATTTGACCCCCATGTTGACGGTCCTACGTCAAATTTCCTTTCTTTTGCTGAAAACGGCGTCCTTTTATCTCTTCTAGTTTTCGAGCTATTCACGTTTAAAGTTGGAGGTTTTTTCTGAAAAAGAGCATTTACGTTATTTCGGCCCGAATTGAGCTATCGAGCTAGGCATTCCTCTAAGCATTTCGCCTAGCTTCTTTGGTCATTTTGCAAGTTTCCAACGAGCATTTTCGGTCTTTCCAAGTATTTCGGAGTGATTTTCAAGCATCTCCAAAGTACATTTTCGGGCTTTCCAAGTATTTGG
Organism: Anopheles coustani; assembly: GCF_943734705.1. Taxonomy (NCBI): domain Eukaryota; kingdom Metazoa; phylum Arthropoda; class Insecta; order Diptera; family Culicidae; genus Anopheles; species Anopheles coustani. The sequence goes on along the minus strand of NW_026525130.1, from coordinate 158,700 downwards.
GAGTGATTTTCAAGCACCTCCAAACTATATTTTTGGTCTTTCCAAGTATTTCGGAGTGATTTTCTAGCATCTCCAAAGTACATTTTCGGTCTTTCCAAGTATTTCGGAGTGATTTTCAAGCATCTCTAAAGTACATTTTCGGTCTTTCCAAGTATTTCGGAGTGATTTTCAAGCATCTTTAAAGAACATTTTCGGTCTTTCTTAGTATTTCGGGGTGATTTTCAAGCATCTTTAAAGTACATTTTCAGTTATTCCAAGTATTTGGAAGTGATTTTCAAGCCTCGCCAAAGAACATTTTCAGTCTTTCCAAGTACTTGGGGGGCTTTTCAAGCATCTCCAAAGGACATTTTTGAGCTTTTCAAGTATTCTGAGTGATTTTCAAGTGACTCCAAAGTATATTTTCAGTCTTTCCAAGTACTTCTAAGCGATTTTTAAGCATCTCCATAGTACATTTTCGGTCTTTCCAAGGACTTGGAAAAGATTTTCAAGCATCTCCAAAGTACATTTTCGGTCTTTTTAAGGACTTAAGGGGTATTTTTATGCTCTTTGATAGATATTTAAACTAAACCATGTAGATTATCATCCAGCATGCAAATTTTTGTGCTTAGCTTGGAAGTTTATACTTGAAATCAGCAATTTTGTTTTGAAAAAAACCTCAAAAATTGCCTATCTTTGAACGCTTGTAACTTTTTTGTCTTTCGTCCTACGTTAAATTTGACCCCCATGTTGACGGTCCTACGTCAAATTTCCTTTCTTTTGCTGAAAACGGCGTCCTTTTATCTCTTCTAGTTTTCGAGCTATTCTCGTTTAAAGTTGGAGGTTTTTTCAGAAAAAGAGCATTTACGTTATTTCGGCCCGAATTGAGCTGTCGAGCTAGGCATTCCTCTAAGCATTTCGCCTAGCTTCTTTGGTCATTTTGCAAGTTTCCAACGAGCATTTTCGGTCTTTCCAAGTATTTCGGAGTGATTTTCAAGCATCTCCAAAGTACATTTTCGGGCTTTCCAAGTATTTGGTAGTGATTTTCAAGCACCTCCAAAGTATATTTTCGGTCTTTCCAAGTATTTCGGAGTGATTTTCTAGCATCTCCAAAGTACATTTTCGGTCTTTCCAAGTATTTCAGAGTGATTTTCAAGCATCTCTAAAGTACATTTTCGGTCTTTCCAAGTATTTCGGAGTGATTTTCAAGCATCTTTAAAGTACATTTTCGGTCTTTCCAAGTATTTCGGGGTGATTTTCAAGCATCTTTAAAGTAAATTTTCAGTTATTCCAAGTATTTGGAAGTGATTTTCAAGCCTCGCCAAAGAACATTTTCAGTCTTTCCAAGTACTTGGGGGGCTTTTCAAGCATCTCCAACGGACATTTTTGAGCTTTTCAAGTATTTTGAGTGATTTTCAAGTGACTCCAAAGTATATTTTCAGTCTTTTCAAGTACTTCTAAGCGATTTTTAAGCATCTCCATAGTACATTTTCGGTCTTTCCAAGGACTTGGAAAAGATTTTCAAGCATCTCCAAAGTACATTTTCGGTCTTTTTAAGGACTTAAGGGGTATTTTTATGCTCTTTGATAGATATTTAAACTAAACCATGTAGATTATCATCCAGCATGCAAATTTTTGTGCTTAACTTGGAAGTTTATACTTGAAATCAGCAATTTTGTTTTGAAAAAAACCTCAAAAATTGCCTATCTTTGAACACTTGTTACTTTTTTGTCTTTCGTCCTACGTTAAATTTGACCCCCATGTTGACGGTCCTACGTCAAATTTCCTTTCTTTTGCTGAAAACGGCGTCCTTTTATCTCTTCTAGTTCTCGAGCTATTCACGTTTAAAGTTGGAGGTTTTTTCAGAAAAAGAGCATTTACGTTATTTCGGCCCGAATTGAGCTATCGAGCTAGGCATTCCTCTAAGCATTTTGCCTAGCTTCTTTGGTCATTTTGCAAGTTTCCAACGAGCATTTTCGGTCTTTCCAAGTATTTCGGAGTGATTTTCAAGCATCTCCAAAGTACATTTTCGGGCTTTCCAAGTATTTGGGAGTGATTTTCAAGCACCTCCAAACTATATTTTTGGTCTTTCCAAGTATTTCGGAGTGATTTTCTAGCATCTCCAAAGTACATTTTCGGTCTTTCCAAGTATTTCGGAGTGATTTTCAAGCATCTCTAAAGTACATTTTCGGTCTTTCCAAGTATTTCGGAGTGATTTTCAAGCATCTTTAAAGTACATTTTCGGTCTTTCTTAGTATTTCGGGGTGATTTTCAAGCATCTTTAAAGTACATTTTCAGTTATTCCAAGTATTTGGAAGTGATTTTCAAGCCTCGCCAAAGAACATTTTCAGTCTTTCCAAGTACTTGGGGGGCTTTTCAAGCATCTCCAAAGGACATTTTTGAGCTTTTCAAGTATTCTGAGTGATTTTCAAGTGACTCCAAAGTATATTTTCAGTCTTTCCAAGTACTTCTAAGCGATTTTTAAGCATCTCCATAGTACATTTTCGGTCTTTCCAAGGACTTGGAAAAGATTTTCAAGCATCTCCAAAGTACATTTTCGGTCTTTTTAAGGACTTAAGGGGTATTTTTATGCTCTTTGATAGATATTTAAACTAAACCATGTAGATTATCATCCAGCATGCAAATTTTTGTGCTTAGCTTGGAAGTTTATACTTGAAATCAGCAATTTTGTTTTGAAAAAAACCTCAAAAATTGCCTATCTTTGAACGCTTGTAACTTTTTTGTCTTTCGTCCTACGTTAAATTTGACCCCCATGTTGACGGTCCTACGTCAAATTTCCTTTCTTTTGCTGAAAACGGCGTCCTTTTATCTCTTCTAGTTTTCGAGCTATTCACGTTTAAAGTTGGAGGTTTTTTCAGAAAAAAAGCATTTACGTTATTTCGGCCCGAATTGAGCTGTCGAGCTAGGCATTCCTTCAAGCATTTCGCCTAGCTTCTTTGGTCATTTTGCAAGTTTCCAACGAGCATTTTCGGTCTTTCCAAGTATTTCGGAGTGATTTTCAAGCATCTCCAAAGTACATTTTCGGGCTTTCCAAGTATTTGGGAGTGATTTTCAAGCACCTCCAAAGTATATTTTCGGTCTTTCCAAGTATTTCGGAGAGATTTTCTAGCATCTCCAAAGTACATTTTCGGTCTTTCCAAGTATTTCAGAGTGATTTTCAAGCATCTCTAAAGTACATTTTCGGTCTTTCCAAGTATTTCGGAGTGATTTTCAAGCATCTTTAAAGTACATTTTCGGTCTTTCCAAGTATTTCGGGGTGATTTTCAAGCATCTTTAAAGTAAATTTTCAGTTATTCCAAGTATTTGGAAGTGATTTCCAAGCCTCGCCAAAGAACATTTTCAGTCTTTCCAAGTACTTGGGGGCTTTTCAAGCATCTCCAACGGACATTTTTGAGCTTTTCAAGTATTTTGAGTGATTTTCAAGTGACTCCAAAGTATATTTTCAGTCTTTTCAAGTACTTCTAAGCGATTTTTAAGCATCTCCATAGTACATTTTCGGTCTTTCCAAGGACTTGGAAAAGATTTTCAAGCATCTCCAAAGTACATTTTCGGTCTTTTTAAGGACTTAAGGGGTATTTTTATGCTCTTTGATAGATATTTAAACTAAACCATGTAGATTATCATCCAGCATGCAAATTTTTGTGCTTAACTTGGAAGTTTAAACTTGAAATCAGCAATTTTGTTTTGAAAAAAACCTCAAAAATTGCCTATCTTTGAACGCTTGTAACTTTTTTGTCTTTCGTCCTTCGTTAAATTTGACCCCCATGTTGACGGTCCTACGTCAAATTTCCTTTCTTTTGCTGAAAACGGCGTCCTTTTATCTCTTCTAGTTTTCGAGCTATTCACGTTTAAAGTTGGAGGTTTTTTCAGAAAAAGAGCATTTACGTTATTTCGGCCCGAATTGAGCTATCGAGCTAGGCATTCCTCTTAGCATTTCGCCTAGCTTCTTTGGTCATTTTGAACGTTTCCAACGAGCATTTTCGGTCTTTCCAAGTATTTCGGAGTGATTTTCAAGCATCTCCAAAGTACATTTTCGGGCTTTCCAAGTATTTCGGAGTGATTTTCAAGCATCTCCAAAGTACATTTTCGGGCTTTCCAAGTATTTGGGAGTGATTTTCAAGCACCTCCAAAGTATATTTTCGGTCTTTCCAAGTATTTCGGAGTGATTTTCAAGCATCTCTAAAGTACATTTTCGGCCTTTCCAAGTATTTCGGAATGATTTTCAAGCATCTTTAAAGAACATTTTTGGTCTTTCCAAGTATTTCGGGGTGATTTTCAAGCATCTTTAAAGTACATTTTCAGTTATTCCAAGTATTTGAAAGTGATTTTCAAGCCTCGCCAAAGAACATTTTCAGTCTTTCCAAGTACTTGGGGGGCTTCTTAAGCATCTCCAAAGGACATTTTTGAGCTTTTCAAGTATTTTGAGTGACTTCCAAGTGACTCCAAAGTATATTTTCAGTCTTTTCAAGTACTTCTTAGCGATTTTTAAGCATCTCCATAGTACATTTTCAGTCTTTTCAAGTACTTGGAAAAGATTTTCAAGCATCTAATAAGTACATTTTCGGTCTTTTTAAGGACTTAAGGGGTATTTTTATGCTCTTTGATAGATATTTAAACTAAACCATGTAGATTATCATCCAGCTTGCAAATTTTTGTGCTAAACTTGGAAGTTTTTACTTGAAATCAGCAATTTTGTTTTGAAAAAAACCTCAAAAATTGCCTATCTTTGAACGCTTGTAACTTTTTTGTCTTTCGTCCTACGTTAAATTTGACCCCCATGTTGACGGCCCTACGTCAAATTTCCTTTCTTTTGCTGAAAACGGCGTCCTTTTATCTCTTCTAGTTTTCGAGCTATTCACGATTAAAGTTGGAGGTTTTTTCAGAAAAAGAGCATTTACGTTATTTCGGCCCGAATTGAGCTATCGAGCTAGGCATTCCTCTAAGCATTTCGCCTAGCTTCTTTGGACATTTTGAACGTTTCCAACGAGTATTTTCGGTCTTTCCAAGTATTTCAGAGTGATTTTCAAGCATCTCCAAAGTACATTTTCGGGCTTTCCAAGTATTTGGGAGTGATTTTCAAGCACCTCCGAAGTATATTTTCGGTCTTTCCAAGTATTTCCGAGTGATTTTCTAGCATCTCCAAAGTACATTTTCGGTCTTTCCAAGTATTTCGGAGTGATTTTCAAGCATCTCTAAAGTACATTTTCGGCCTTTCCAAGTATTTCGGAATGATTTTCAAGCATCTTTAAAGAACATTTTCGGTCTTTCCAAGTATTTCGGGGTGATTTTCAAGCATCTTTAAAGTACATTTTCAGTTATTCCAAGTATTTGGAAGTGATTTTCAAGCCTCGCCAAAGAACATTTTCAGTCTTTCCAAGTACTTGGGGGGCTTCTTAAGCATCTCCAAAGGACATTTTTGAGCTTTTCAAGTATTTTGAGTGACTTTCAAGTGACTCCAAAGTATATTTTCAGTCTTTTCAAGTACTTCTTAGCGATTTTTAAGCATCTCCATAGTACATTTTCGGTCTTTCCAAGTACTTGGAAAAGATTTTCAAGCATCTAATAAGTACATTTTCGGTCTTTTTAAGGACTTAAGGGGTATTTTTATGCTCTTTGATAGATATTTAAACTAAACCATGTAGATTATCATCCAGCTTGCAAATTTTTGTGCTAAACTTGGAAGTTTTTACTTGAAATCAGCAATTTTGTTTTGAAAAAAACCTCAAAAATTGCCTATCTTTGAACGCTTGTAACTTTTTTGTCTTTCGTCCTACGTTAAATTTGACCCCCATGTTGACGGTCCTACGTCAAATTTCCTTTCTTTTGCTGAAAACGGCGTCCTTTTATCTCTTCTAGTTTTCGAGCTATTCACGTTTAAAGTTGGAGGTTTTTTCAGAAAAAGAGCATTTACGTTATTTCGGCCCGAATTGAGCTATCGAGCTAGGCATTCCTCTAAGCATTTCGCCTAGCTTCTTTGGTCATTTTGCAAGTTTCCAACGAGCATTTTCGGTCTTTCCAAGTATTTCGGAGTGATTTTCAAGCATCTCCAAAGTACATTTTCGGGCTTTCCAAGTATTTGGGAGTGATTTTCAAGCACCTCCAAACTATATTTTTGGTCTTTCCAAGTATTTCGGAGTGATTTTCTAGCATCTCCAAAGTACATTTTCGGTCTTTCCAAGTATTTCGGAGTGATTTTCAAGCATCTCTAAAGTACATTTTCGGTCTTTCCAAGTATTTCGGAGTGATTTTCAAGCATCTTTAAAGTACATTTTCGGTCTTTCTTAGTATTTCGGGGTGATTTTCAAGCATCTTTAAAGTACATTTTCAGTTATTCCAAGTATTTGGAAGTGATTTTCAAGCCTCGCCAAAGAACATTTTCAGTCTTTCCAAGTACTTGGGGGGCTTTTCAAGCATCTCCAAAGGACATTTTTGAGCTTTTCAAGTATTCTGAGTGATTTTCAAGTGACTCCAAAGTATATTTTCAGTCTTTCCAAGTACTTCTAAGCGATTTTTAAGCATCTCCATAGTACATTTTCGGTCTTTCCAAGGACTTGGAAAAGATTTTCAAGCATCTCCAAAGTACATTTTCGGTCTTTTTAAGGACTTAAGGGGTATTTTTATGCTCTTTGATAGATATTTAAACTAAACCATGTAGATTATCATCCAGCATGCAAATTTTTGTGCTTAGCTTGGAAGTTTATACTTGAAATCAGCAATTTTGTTTTGAAAAAAACCTCAAAAATTGCCTATCTTTGAACGCTTGTAACTTTTTTGTCTTTCGTCCTACGTTAAATTTGACCCCCATGTTGACGGTCCTACGTCAAATTTCCTTTCTTTTGCTGAAAACGGCGTCCTTTTATCTCTTCTAGTTTTCGAGCTATTCACGTTTAAAGTTGGAGGTTTTTTCAGAAAAAAAGCATTTACGTTATTTCGGCCCGAATTGAGCTGTCGAGCTAGGCATTCCTCTAAGCATTTCGCCTAGCTTCTTTGGTCATTTTGCAAGTTTCCAACGAGCATTTTCGGTCTTTCCAAGTATTTCGGAGTGATTTTCAAGCATCTCCAAAGTACATTTTCGGGCTTTCCAAGTATTTGGGAGTGATTTTCAAGCACCTCCAAAGTATATTTTCGGTCTTTCCAAGTATTTCGGAGAGATTTTCTAGCATCTCCAAAGTACATTTTCGGTCTTTCCAAGTATTTCAGAGTGATTTTCAAGCATCTCTAAAGTACATTTTCGGCCTTTCCAAGTATTTCGGAATGATTTTCAAGCATCTTTAAAGAACATTTTTGGTCTTTCCAAGTATTTCGGGGTGATTTTCAAGCATCTTTAAAGTACATTTTCAGTTATTCCAAGTATTTGAAAGTGATTTTCAAGCCTCGCCAAAGAACATTTTCAGTCTTTCCAAGTACTTGGGGGGCTTCTTAAGCATCTCCAAAGGACATTTTTGAGCTTTTCAAGTATTTTGAGTGACTTCCAAGTGACTCCAAAGTATATTTTCAGTCTTTTCAAGTACTTCTTAGCGATTTTTAAGCATCTCCACAGTACATTTTCAGTCTTTTCAAGTACTTGGAAAAGATTTTCAAGCATCTAATAAGTACATTTTCGGTCTTTTTAAGGACTTAAGGGGTATTTTTATGCTCTTTGATAGATATTTAAACTAAACCATGTAGATTATCATCCAGCTTGCAAATTTTTGTGCTAAACTTGGAAGTTTTTACTTGAAATCAGCAATTTTGTTTTGAAAAAAACCTCAAAAATTGCCTATCTTTGAACGCTTGTAACTTTTTTGTCTTTCGTCCTACGTTAAATTTGACCCCCATGTTGACGGCCCTACGTCAAATTTCCTTTCTTTTGCTGAAAACGGCGTCCTTTTATCTCTTCTAGTTTTCGAGCTATTCACGATTAAAGTTGGAGGTTTTTTCAGAAAAAGAGCATTTACGTTATTTCGGCCCGAATTGAGCTATCGAGCTAGGCATTCCTCTAAGCATTTCGCCTAGCTTCTTTGGTCATTTTGAACGTTTCCAACGAGTATTTTCGGTCTTTCCAAGTATTTCAGAGTGATTTTCAAGCATCTCCAAAGTACATTTTCGGGCTTTCCAAGTATTTGGGAGTGATTTTCAAGCACCTCCGAAGTATATTTTCGGTCTTTCCAAGTATTTCCGAGTGATTTTCTAGCATCTCCAAAGTACATTTTCGGTCTTTCCAAGTATTTCGGAGTGATTTTCAAGCATCTCTAAAGTACATTTTCGGCCTTTCCAAGTATTTCGGAATGATTTTCAAGCATCTTTAAAGAACATTTTCGGTCTTTCCAAGTATTTCGGGGTGATTTTCAAGCATCTTTAAAGTACATTTTCAGTTATTCCAAGTATTTGGAAGTGATTTTCAAGCCTCGCCAAAGAACATTTTCAGTCTTTCCAAGTACTTGGGGGGCTTCTTAAGCATCTCCAAAGGACATTTTTGAGCTTTTCAAGTATTTTGAGTGACTTTCAAGTGACTCCAAAGTATATTTTCAGTCTTTTCAAGTACTTCTTAGCGATTTTTAAGCATCTCCATAGTACATTTTCGGTCTTTCCAAGTACTTGGAAAAGATTTTCAAGCATCTAATAAGTACATTTTCGGTCTTTTTAAGGACTTAAGGGGTATTTTTATGCTCTTTGATAGATATTTAAACTAAACCATGTAGATTATCATCCAGCTTGCAAATTTTTGTGCTAAACTTGGAAGTTTTTACTTGAAATCAGCAATTTTGTTTTGAAAAAAACCTCAAAAATTGCCTATCTTTGAACGCTTGTAACTTTTTTGTCTTTCGTCCTACGTTAAATTTGACCCCCATGTTGACGGTCCTACGTCAAATTTCCTTTCTTTTGCTGAAAACGGCGTACTTTTATCTCTTCTAGTTTTCGAGCTATTCACGTTTAAAGTTGGAGGTTTTTTCAGAAAAAGAGCATTTACGTTATTTCGGCCCGAATTGAGCTATCGAGCTAGGCATTCCTCTAAGCATTTCGCCTAGCTTCTTTGGTCATTTTGAACGTTTCCAACGAGCATTTTCGGTCTTTCCAAGTATTTCGGAGTGATTTTCAAGCATCTCCAAAGTACATTTTCGGGCTTTCCAAGTATTTCGGAGTGATTTTCAAGCATCTCCAAAGTACATTTTCGGGCTTTCCAAGTATTTGGGAGTGATTTTCAAGCACCTCCAAAGTATATTTTCGGTCTTTCCAAGTATTTCGGAGTGATTTTCAAGCATCTCTAAAGTACATTTTCGGTCTTTCCAAGTATTTCGGAGTGATTTTCAAGCATCTTTAAAGTACATTTTCGGTCTTTCTTAGTATTTCGGGGTGATTTTCAAGCATCTTTAAAGTACATTTTCAGTTATTCCAAGTATTTGGAAGTGATTTTCAAGCCTCGCCAAAGAACATTTTCAGTCTTTCCAAGTACTTGGGGGGCTTTTCAAGCATCTCCAAAGGACATTTTTGAGCTTTTCAAGTATTCTGAGTGATTTTCAAGTGACTCCAAAGTATATTTTCAGTCTTTCCAAGTACTTCTAAGCGATTTTTAAGCATCTCCATAGTACATTTTCGGTCTTTCCAAGGACTTGGAAAAGATTTTCAAGCATCTCCAAAGTACATTTTCGGTCTTTTTAAGGACTTAAGGGGTATTTTTATGCTCTTTGATAGATATTTAAACTAAACCATGTAGATTATCATCCAGCATGCAAATTTTTGTGCTTAACTTGGAAGTTTAAACTTGAAATCAGCAATTTTGTTTTGAAAAAAACCTCAAAAATTGCCTATCTTTGAACGCTTGTAACTTTTTTGTCTTTCGTCCTACGTTAAATTTGACCCCCATGTTGACGGTCCTACGTCAAATTTCCTTTCTTTTGCTGAAAACGGCGTCCTTTTATCTCTTCTAGTTTTCGAGCTATTCACGTTTAAAGTTGGAGGTTTTTTCAGAAAAAGAGCATTTACGTTATTTCGGCCCGAATTGAGCTATCGAGCTAGGCATTCCTCTTAGCATTTCGCCTAGCTTCTTTGGTCATTTTGAACGTTTCCAACGAGCATTTTCGGTCTTTCCAAGTATTTCGGAGTGATTTTCAAGCATCTCCAAAGTACATTTTCGGGCTTTCCAAGTATTTCGGAGTGATTTTCAAGCATCTCCAAAGTACATTTTCGGGCTTTCCAAGTATTTGGGAGTGATTTTCAAGCACCTCCAAAGTATATTTTCGGTCTTTCCAAGTATTTCGGAGTGATTTTCAAGCATCTCTAAAGTACATTTTCGGCCTTTCCAAGTATTTCGGAATGATTTTCAAGCATCTTTAAAGAACATTTTTGGTCTTTCCAAGTATTTCGGGGTGATTTTCAAGCATCTTTAAAGTACATTTTCAGTTATTCCAAGTATTTGAAAGTGATTTTCAAGCCTCGCCAAAGAACATTTTCAGTCTTTCCAAGTACTTGGGGGGCTTCTTAAGCATCTCCAAAGGACATTTTTGAGCTTTTCAAGTATTTTGAGTGACTTCCAAGTGACTCCAAAGCATATTTTCAGTCTTTTCAAGTACTTCTTAGCGATTTTTAAGCATCTCCATAGTACATTTTCAGTCTTTTCAAGTACTTGGAAAAGATTTTCAAGCATCTAATAAGTACATTTTCGGTCTTTTTAAGGACTTAAGGGGTATTTTTATGCTCTTTGATAGATATTTAAACTAAACCATGTAGATTATCATCCAGCTTGCAAATTTTTGTGCTAAACTTGGAAGTTTTTACTTGAAATCAGCAATTTTGTTTTGAAAAAAACCTCAAAAATTGCCTATCTTTGAACGCTTGTAACTTTTTTGTCTTTCGTCCTACGTTAAATTTGACCCCCATGTTGACGGCTCTACGTCAAATTTCCTTTCTTTTGCTGAAAACGGCGTCCTTTTATCTCTTCTAGTTTTCGAGCTATTCACGATTAAAGTTGGAGGTTTTTTCAGAAAAAGAGCATTTACGTTATTTCGGCCCGAATTGAGCTATCGAGCTAGGCATTCCTCTAAGCATTTCGCCTAGCTTCTTTGGTCATTTTGAACGTTTCCAACGAGTATTTTCGGTCTTTCCAAGTATTTCAGAGTGATTTTCAAGCATCTCCAAAGTACATTTTCGGGCTTTCCAAGTATTTGGGAGTGATTTTCAAGCACCTCCGAAGTATATTTTCGGTCTTTCCAAGTATTTCCGAGTGATTTTCTAGCATCTCCAAAGTACATTTTCGGTCTTTCCAAGTATTTCGGAGTGATTTTCAAGCATCTCTAAAGTACATTTTCGGGCTTTCCAAGTATTTGGGAGTGATTTTCAAGCATCTTTAAAGAACATTTTCGGTCTTTCCAAGTATTTCGGGGTGATTTTCAAGCATCTTTAAAGTACATTTTCAGTTATTCCAAGTATTTGGAAGTGATTTTCAAGCCTCGCCAAAGAACATTTTCAGTCTTTCCAAGTACTTGGGGGGCTTCTTAAGCATCTCCAAAGGACATTTTTGAGCTTTTCAAGTATTTTGAGTGACTTTCAAGTGACTCCAAAGTATATTTTCAGTCTTTTCAAGTACTTCTTAGCGATTTTTAAGCATCTCCATAGTACATTTTCGGTCTTTCCAAGTACTTGGAAAAGATTTTCAAGCATCTAATAAGTACATTTTCGGTCTTTTTAAGGACTTAAGGGGTATTTTTATGCTCTTTGATAGATATTTAAACTAAACCATGTAGATTATCATCCAGCTTGCAAATTTTTGTGCTAAACTTGGAAGTTTTTACTTGAAATCAGCAATTTTGTTTTGAAAAAAACCTCAAAAATTGCCTATCTTTGAACGCTTGTAACTTTTTTGTCTTTCGTCCTACGTTAAATTTGACCCCCATGTTGATGGTCCTACGTCAAATTTCCTTTCTTTTGCTGAAAACGGCGTCCTTTTATCTCTTCTAGTTTTCGAGCTATTCACGTTTAAAGTTGGAGGTTTTTTCAGAAAAAGAGCATTTACGTTATTTCGGCCCGAATTGAGCTATCGAGCTAGGCATTCCTCTAAGCATTTCGCCTAGCTTCTTTGGTCAATTTGCACGTTTCCAACGAGCATTTTCGGTCTTTCCAAGTATTTCGGAGTGATTTTCAAGCATCTCCAAAGTACATTTTCGGGCTTTCCAAGTATTTGGGAGTGATTTTCAAGCACCTCCAACGTATATTTTTGGTCTTTCCAAGTATTTAGGAGTGATTTTCTAGCATCTCCAAAGTACATTTTCGGTCTTTCCAAGTATTTCGGAGTGATTTTCAAGCATCTCTAAAGTACATTTTCGGTCTTTCCAAGTATTTCGGAGTGATTTTCAAGCATCTTTAAAGTACATTTTCGGTCTTTCTTAGTATTTCGGGGTGATTTTCAAGCATCTTTAAAGTACATTTTCAGTTATTCCAAGTATTTGGAAGTGATTTTCAAGCCTCGCCAAAGAACATTTTCAGTCTTTCCAAGTACTTGGGGGGCTTTTCAAGCATCTCCAAAGGACATTTTTGAGCTTTTCAAGTATTCTGAGTGATTTTCAAGTGACTCCAAAGTATATTTTCAGTCTTTCCAAGTACTTCTAAGCGATTTTTAAGCATCTCCATAGTACATTTTCGGTCTTTCCAAGGACTTGGAAAAGATTTTCAAGCATCTCCAAAGTACATTTTCGGTCTTTTTAAGGACTTAAGGGGTATTTTTATGCTCTTTGATAGATATTTAAACTAAACCATGTAGATTATCATCCAGCATGCAAATTTTTGTGCTTAGCTTGGAAGTTTATACTTGAAATCAGCAATTTTGTTTTGAAAAAAACCTCAAAAATTGCCTATCTTTGAACGCTTGTAACTTTTTTGTCTTTCGTCCTACGTTAAATTTGACCCCCATGTTGACGGTCCTACGTCAAATTTCCTTTCTTTTGCTGAAAACGGCGTCCTTTTATCTCTTCTAGTTTTCGAGCTATTCACGTTTAAAGTTGGAGGTTTTTTCAGAAAAAAAGCATTTACGTTATTTCGGCCCGAATTGAGCTGTCGAGCTAGGCATTCCTCTAAGCATTTCGCCTAGCTTCTTTGGTCATTTTGCAAGTTTCCAACGAGCATTTTCGGTCTTTCCAAGTATTTCGGAGTGATTTTCAAGCATCTCCAAAGTACATTTTCGGGCTTTCCAAGTATTTGGGAGTGATTTTCAAGCACCTCCAAAGTATATTTTCGGTCTTTCCAAGTATTTCGGAGAGATTTTCTAGCATCTCCAAAGTACATTTTCGGTCTTTCCAAGTATTTCAGAGTGATTTTCAAGCATCTCTAAAGTACATTTTCGGTCTTTCCAAGTATTTCGGAGTGATTTTCAAGCATCTTTAAAGTACATTTTCGGTCTTTCCAAGTATTTCGGGGTGATTTTCAAGCATCTTTAAAGTAAATTTTCAGTTATTCCAAGTATTTGGAAGTGATTTCCAAGCCTCGCCAAAGAACATTTTCAGTCTTTCCAAGTACTTGGGGGCTTTTCAAGCATCTCCAACGGACATTTTTGAGCTTTTCAAGTATTTTGAGTGATTTTCAAGTGACTCCAAAGTATATTTTCAGTCTTTTCAAGTACTTCTAAGCGATTTTTAAGCATCTCCATAGTACATTTTCGGTCTTTCCAAGGACTTGGAAAAGATTTTCAAGCATCTCCAAAGTACATTTTCGGTCTTTTTAAGGACTTAAGGGGTATTTTTATGCTCTTTGATAGATATTTAAACTAAACCATGTAGATTATCATCCAGCATGCAAATTTTTGTGCTTAACTTGGAAGTTTAAACTTGAAATCAGCAATTTTGTTTTGAAAAAAACCTCAAAAATTGCCTATCTTTGAACGCTTGTAACTTTTTTGTCTTTCGTCCTTCGTTAAATTTGACCCCCATGTTGACGGTCCTACGTCAAATTTCCTTTCTTTTGCTGAAAACGGCGTCCTTTTATCTCTTCTAGTTTTCGAGCTATTCACGTTTAAAGTTGGAGGTTTTTTCAGAAAAAGAGCATTTACGTTATTTCGGCCCGAATTGAGCTATCGAGCTAGGCATTCCTCTTAGCATTTCGCCTAGCTTCTTTGGTCATTTTGAACGTTTCCAACGAGCATTTTCGGTCTTTCCAAGTATTTCGGAGTGATTTTCAAGCATCTCCAAAGTACATTTTCGGGCTTTCCAAGTATTTCGGAGTGATTTTCAAGCATCTCCAAAGTACATTTTCGGGCTTTCCAAGTATTTGGGAGTGATTTTCAAGCACCTCCAAAGTATATTTTCGGTCTTTCCAAGTATTTCGGAGTGATTTTCAAGCATCTCTAAAGTACATTTTCGGCCTTTCCAAGTATTTCGGAATGATTTTCAAGCATCTTTAAAGAACATTTTTGGTCTTTCCAAGTATTTCGGGGTGATTTTCAAGCATCTTTAAAGTACATTTTCAGTTATTCCAAGTATTTGAAAGTGATTTTCAAGCCTCGCCAAAGAACATTTTCAGTCTTTCCAAGTACTTGGGGGGCTTCTTAAGCATCTCCAAAGGACATTTTTGAGCTTTTCAAGTATTTTGAGTGACTTCCAAGTGACTCCAAAGTATATTTTCAGTCTTTTCAAGTACTTCTTAGCGATTTTTAAGCATCTCCATAGTACATTTTCAGTCTTTTCAAGTACTTGGAAAAGATTTTCAAGCATCTAATAAGTACATTTTCGGTCTTTTTAAGGACTTAAGGGGTATTTTTATGCTCTTTGATAGATATTTAAACTAAACCATGTAGATTATCATCCAGCTTGCAAATTTTCGTGCTAAACTTGGAAGTTTTTACTTGAAATCAGCAATTTTGTTTTGAAAAAAACCTCAAAAATTGCCTATCTTTGAACGCTTGTAACTTTTTTGTCTTTCGTCCTACGTTAAATTTGACCCCCATGTTGACGGCCCTACGTCAAATTTCCTTTCTTTTGCTGGAAACGGCGTCCTTTTATCTCTTCTAGTTTTCGAGCTATTCACGATTAAAGTTGGAGGTTTTTTCAGAAAAAGAGCATTTACGTTATTTCGGCCCGAATTGAGCTATCGAGCTAGGCATTCCTCTAAGCATTTTGCCTAGCTTCTTTGGTCATTTTGAACGTTTCCAACGAGTATTTTCGGTCTTTCCAAGTATTTCAGAGTGATTTTCAAGCATCTCCAAAGTACATTTTCGGGCTTTCCAAGTATTTGGGAGTGATTTTCAAGCACCTCCGAAGTATATTTTCGGTCTTTCCAAGTATTTCCGAGTGATTTTCTAGCATCTTCAAAGTACATTTTCGGTCTTTCCAAGTATTTCGGAGTGATTTTCAAGCATCTCTAAAGTACATTTTCGGCCTTTCCAAGTATTTCGGAATGATTTTCAAGCATCTTTAAAGAACATTTTCGGTCTTTCCAAGTATTTCGGGGTGATTTTCAAGCATCTTTAAAGTACATTTTCAGTTATTCCAAGTATTTGGAAGTGATTTTCAAGCCTCGCCAAAGAACATTTTCAGTCTTTCCAAGTACTTGGGGGGCTTCTTAAGCATCTCCAAAGGACATTTTTGAGCTTTTCAAGTATTTTGAGTGACTTTCAAGTGACTCCAAAGTATATTTTCAGTCTTTTCAAGTACTTCTTAGCGATTTTTAAGCATCTCCATAGTACATTTTCGGTCTTTCCAAGTACTTGGAAAAGATTTTCAAGCATCTAATAAGTACATTTTCGGTCTTTTTAAGGACTTAAGGGGTATTTTTATGCTCTTTGATAGATATTTAAACTAAACCATGTAGATTATCATCCAGCTTGCAAATTTTTGTGCTAAACTTGGAAGTTTTTACTTGAAATCAGCAATTTTGTTTTGAAAAAAACCTCAAAAATTGCCTATCTTTGAACGCTTGTAACTTTTTTGTCTTTCGTCCTACGTTAAATTTGACCCCCATGTTGACGGTCCTACGTCAAATTTCCTTTCTTTTGCTGAAAACGGCGTCCTTTTATCTCTTCTAGTTTTCGAGCTATTCACGTTTAAAGTTGGAGGTTTTTTCAGAAAAAGAGCATTTACGTTATTTCGGCCCGAATTGAGCTATCGAGCTAGGCATTCCTCTAAGCATTTCGCCTAGCTTCTTTGGTCATTTTGCAAGTTTCCAACGAGCATTTTCGGTCTTTCCAAGTATTTCGGAGTGATTTTCAAGCATCTCCAAAGTACATTTTCGGGCTTTCCAAGTATTTGGGAGTGATTTTCAAGCACCTCCAAACTATATTTTTGGTCTTTCCAAGTATTTCGGAGTGATTTTCTAGCATCTCCAAAGTACATTTTCGGTCTTTCCAAGTATTTCGGAGTGATTTTCAAGCATCTCTAAAGTACATTTTCGGTCTTTCCAAGTATTTCGGAGTGATTTTCAAGCATCTTTAAAGTACATTTTCGGTCTTTCTTAGTATTTCGGGGTGATTTTCAAGCATCTTTAAAGTACATTTTCAGTTATTCCAAGTATTTGGAAGTGATTTTCAAGCCTCGCCAAAGAACATTTTCAGTCTTTCCAAGTACTTGGGGGGCTTTTCAAGCATCTCCAAAGGACATTTTTGAGCTTTTCAAGTATTCTGAGTGATTTTCAAGTGACTCCAAAGTATATTTTCAGTCTTTCCAAGTACTTCTAAGCGATTTTTAAGCATCTCCATAGTACATTTTCGGTCTTTCCAAGGACTTGGAAAAGATTTTCAAGCATCTCCAAAGTACATTTTCGGTCTTTTTAAGGACTTAAGGGGTATTTTTATGCTCTTTGATAGATATTTAAACTAAACCATGTAGATTATCATCCAGCATGCAAATTTTTGTGCTTAACTTGGAAGTTTATACTTGAAATCAGCAATTTTGTTTTGAAAAAAACCTCAAAAATTGCCTATCTTTGAACGCTTGTAACTTTTTTGTCTTTCGTCCTACGTTAAATTTGACCCCCATGTTGACGGTCCTACGTCAAATTTCCTTTCTTTTGCTGAAAACGGCGTCCTTTTATCTCTTCTAGTTTTCGAGCTATTCACGTTTAAAGTTGGAGGTTTTTTCAGAAAAAAAGCATTTACGTTATTTCGGCCCGAATTGAGCTGTCGAGCTAGGCATTCCTCTAAGCATTTCGCCTAGCTTCTTTGGTCATTTTGCAAGTTTCCAACGAGCATTTTCGGTCTTTCCAAGTATTTCGGAGTGATTTTCAAGCATCTCCAAAGTACATTTTCGGGCTTTCCAAGTATTTGGGAGTGATTTTCAAGCACCTCCAAAGTATATTTTCGGTCTTTCCAAGTATTTCGGAGAGATTTTCTAGCATCTCCAAAGTACATTTTCGGTCTTTCCAAGTATTTCAGAGTGATTTTCAAGCATCTCTAAAGTACATTTTCGGTCTTTCCAAGTATTTCGGAGTGATTTTCAAGCATCTTTAAAGTACATTTTCGGTCTTTCCAAGTATTTCGGAGTGATTTTCAAGCATCTTTAAAGTAAATTTTCAGTTATTCCAAGTATTTGGAAGTGATTTCCAAGCCTCGCCAAAGAACATTTTCAGTCTTTCCAAGTACTTGGGGGCTTTTCAAGCATCTCCAACGGACATTTTTGAGCTTTTCAAGTATTTTGAGTGATTTTCAAGTGACTCCAAAGTATATTTTCAGTCTTTTCAAGTACTTCTAAGCGATTTTTAAGCATCTCCATAGTACATTTTCGGTCTTTCCAAGGACTTGGAAAAGATTTTCAAGCATCTCCAAAGTACATTTTCGGTCTTTTTAAGGACTTAAGGGGTATTTTTATGCTCTTTGATAGATATTTAAACTAAACCATGTAGATTATCATCCAGCATGCAAATTTTTGTGCTTAACTTGGAAGTTTAAACTTGAAATCAGCAATTTTGTTTTGAAAAAAACCTCAAAAATTGCCTATCTTTGAACGCTTGTAACTTTTTTGTCTTTCGTCCTTCGTTAAATTTGACCCCCATGTTGACGGTCCTACGTCAAATTTCCTTTCTTTTGCTGAAAACGGCGTCCTTTTATCTCTTCTAGTTTTCGAGCTATTCACGTTTAAAGTTGGAGGTTTTTTCAGAAAAAGAGCATTTACGTTATTTCGGCCCGAATTGAGCTATCGAGCAAGGCATTCCTCTTAGCATTTCGCCTAGCTTCTTTGGTCATTTTGAACGTTTCCAACGAGCATTTTCGGTCTTTCCAAGTATTTCGGAGTGATTTTCAAGCATCTCCAAAGTACATTTTCGGGCTTTCCAAGTATTTCGGAGTGATTTTCAAGCATCTCCAAAGTACATTTTCGGGCTTTCCAAGTATTTGGGAGTGATTTTCAAGCACCTCCAAAGTATATTTTCGGTCTTTCCAAGTATTTCGGAGTGATTTTCAAGCATCTCTAAAGTACATTTTCGGCCTTTCCAAGTATTTCGGAATGATTTTCAAGCATCTTTAAAGAACATTTTTGGTCTTTCCAAGTATTTCGGGGTGATTTTCAAGCATCTTTAAAGTACATTTTCAGTTATTCCAAGTATTTGAAAGTGATTTTCAAGCCTCGCCAAAGAACATTTTCAGTCTTTCCAAGTACTTGGGGGGCTTCTTAAGCATCTCCAAAGGACATTTTTGAGCTTTTCAAGTATTTTGAGTGACTTCCAAGTGACTCCAAAGTATATTTTCAGTCTTTTCAAGTACTTCTTAGCGATTTTTAAGCATCTCCATAGTACATTTTCAGTCTTTTCAAGTACTTGGAAAAGATTTTCAAGCATCTAATAAGTACATTTTCGGTCTTTTTAAGGACTTAAGGGGTATTTTTATGCTCTTTGATAGATATTTAAACTAAACCATGTAGATTATCATCCAGCTTGCAAATTTTTGTGCTAAACTTGGAAGTTTTTACTTGAAATCAGCAATTTTGTTTTGAAAAAAACCTCAAAAATTGCCTATCTTTGAACGCTTGTAACTTTTTTGTCTTTCGTCCTACGTTAAATTTGACCCCCATGTTGACGGCCCTACGTCAAATTTCCTTTCTTTTGCTGAAAACGGCGTCCTTTTATCTCTTCTAGTTTTCGAGCTATTCACGATTAAAGTTGGAGGTTTTTTCAGAAAAAGAGCATTTACGTTATTTCGGCCCGAATTGAGCTATCGAGCTAGGCATTCCTCTAAGCATTTCGCCTAGCTTCTTTGGTCATTTTGAACGTTTCCAACGAGTATTTTCGGTCTTTCCAAGTATTTCAGAGTGATTTTCAAGCATCTCCAAAGTACATTTTCGGGCTTTCCAAGTATTTGGGAGTGATTTTCAAGCACCTCCGAAGTATATTTTCGGTCTTTCCAAGTATTTCCGAGTGATTTTCTAGCATCTTCAAAGTACATTTTCGGTCTTTCCAAGTATTTCGGAGTGATTTTCAAGCATCTCTAAAGTACATTTTCGGCCGTTCCAAGTATTTCGGAATGATTTTCAAGCATCTTTAAAGAACATTTTCGGTCTTTCCAAGTATTTCGGGGTGATTTTCAAGCATCTTTAAAGTACATTTTCAGTTATTCCAAGTATTTGGAAGTGATTTTCAAGCCTCGCCAAAGAACATTTTCAGTCTTTCCAAGTACTTGGGGGGCTTCTTAAGCATCTCCAAAGGACATTTTTGAGCTTTTCAAGTATTTTGAGTGACTTTCAAGTGACTCCAAAGTATATTTTCAGTCTTTTCAAGTACTTCTTAGCGATTTTTAAGCATCTCCATAGTACATTTTCGGTCTTTCCAAGTACTTGGAAAAGATTTTCAAGCATCTAATAAGTACATTTTCGGTCTTTTTAAGGACTTAAGGGGTATTTTTATGCTCTTTGATAGATATTTAAACTAAACCATGTAGATTATCATCCAGCTTGCAAATTTTTGTGCTAAACTTGGAAGTTTTTACTTGAAATCAGCAATTTTGTTTTGAAAAAAACCTCAAAAATTGCCTATCTTTGAACGCTTGTAACTTTTTTGTCTTTCGTCCTACGTTAAATTTGACCCCCATGTTGACGGTCCTACGTCAAATTTCCTTTCTTTTGCTGAAAACGGCGTCCTTTTATCTCTTCTAGTTTTCGAGCTATTCACGTTTAAAGTTGGAGGTTTTTTCAGAAAAAGAGCATTTACGTTATTTCGGCCCGAATTGAGCTATCGAGCTAGGCATTCCTCTAAGCATTTCGCCTAGCTTCTTTGGTCATTTTGAACGTTTCCAACGAGCATTTTCGGTCTTTCCAAGTATTTCGGAGTGATTTTCAAGCATCTCCAAAGTACATTTTCGGGCTTTCCAAGTATTTCGGAGTGATTTTCAAGCATCTCCAAAGTACATTTTCGGGCTTTCCAAGTATTTGGGAGTGATTTTCAAGCACCTCCAAAGTATATTTTCGGTCTTTCCAAGTATTTCGGAGTGATTTTCAAGCATCTCTAAAGTACATTTTCGGTCTTTCCAAGTATTTCGGAGTGATTTTCAAGCATCTTTAAAGTACATTTTCGGTCTTTCCAAGTATTTCGGGGTGATTTTCAAGCATCTTTAAAGTAAATTTTCAGTTATTCCAAGTATTTGGAAGTGATTTCCAAGCCTCGCCAAAGAACATTTTCAGTCTTTCCAAGTACTTGGGGGCTTTTCAAGCATCTCCAACGGACATTTTTGAGCTTTTCAAGTATTTTGAGTGATTTTCAAGTGACTCCAAAGTATATTTTCAGTCTTTTCAAGTACTTCTAAGCGATTTTTAAGCATCTCCATAGTACATTTTCGGTCTTTCCAAGGACTTGGAAAAGATTTTCAAGCATCTCCAAAGTACATTTTCGGTCTTTTTAAGGACTTAAGGGGTATTTTTATGCTCTTTGATAGATATTTAAACTAAACCATGTAGATTATCATCCAGCATGCAAATTTTTGTGCTTAACTTGGAAGTTTAAACTTGAAATCAGCAATTTTGTTTTGAAAAAAACCTCAAAAATTGCCTATCTTTGAACGCTTGTAACTTTTTTGTCTTTCGTCCTTCGTTAAATTTGACCCCCATGTTGACGGTCCTACGTCAAATTTCCTTTCTTTTGCTGAAAACGGCGTCCTTTTATCTCTTCTAGTTTTCGAGCTATTCACGTTTAAAGTTGGAGGTTTTTTCAGAAAAAGAGCATTTACGTTATTTCGGCCCGAATTCAGCGATCGAGCTAGGCATTCCTCTAAGCATTTCGCCTAGCTTCTTTGGTCATTTTGAACGTTTCCAACGAGTATTTTCGGTCTTTCCAAGTATTTCAGAGTGATTTTCAAGCATCTCCAAAGTACATTTTCGGGCTTTCCAAGTATTTGGGAGTGATTTTCAAGCACCTCCGAAGTATATTTTCGGTCTTTCCAAGTATTTCGGAGTGATTTTCAAGCATCTCTAAAGTACATTTTCGGCCTTTCCAAGTATTTCGGAATGATTTTCAAGCATCTTTAAAGAACATTTTCGGTCTTTCCAAGTATTTCGGGGTGATTTTCAAGCATCTTTAAAGTACATTTTCAGTTATTCCAAGTATTTGAAAGTGATTTTCAAGCCTCGCCAAAGAACATTTTCAGTCTTTCCAAGTACTTGGGGGGCTTCTTAAGCATCTCCAAAGGACATTTTTGAGCTTTTCAAGTATTTTGAGTGACTTCCAAGTGACTCCAAAGTATATTTTCAGTCTTTTCAAGTACTTCTTAGCGATTTTTAAGCATCTCCATAGTACATTTTCAGTCTTTTCAAGTACTTGGAAAAGATTTTCAAGCATCTAATAAGTACATTTTCGGTCTTTTTAAGGACTTAAGGGGTATTTTTATGCTCTTTGATAGATATTTAAACTAAACCATGTAGATTATCATCCAGCTTGCAAATTTTTGTGCTAAACTTGGAAGTTTTTACTTGAAATCAGCAATTTTGTTTTGAAAAAAACCTCAAAAATTGCCTATCTTTGAACGCTTGTAACTTTTTTGTCTTTCGTCCTACGTTAAATTTGACCCCCATGTTGACGGCCCTACGTCAAATTTCCTTTCTTTTGCTGAAAACGGCGTCCTTTTATCTCTTCTAGTTTTCGAGCTATTCACGATTAAAGTTGGAGGTTTTTTCAGAAAAAGAGCATTTACGTTATTTCGGCCCGAATTGAGCGATCGAGCTAGGCATTCCTCTAAGCATTTCGCCTAGCTTCTTTGGTCATTTTGAACGTTTCCAACGAGTATTTTCGGTCTTTCCAAGTATTTCAGAGTGATTTTCAAGCATCTCCAAAGTACATTTTCGGGCTTTCCAAGTATTTGGGAGTGATTTTCAAGCACCTCCGAAGTATATTTTCGGTCTTTCCAAGTATTTCCGAGTGATTTTCTAGCATCTCCAAAGTACATTTTCGGTCTTTCCAAGTATTTCGGAGTGATTTTCAAGCATCTCTAAAGTACATTTTCGGCCTTTCCAAGTATTTCGGAATGATTTTCAAGCATCTTTAAAGAACATTTTCGGTCTTTCCAAGTATTTCGGGGTGATTTTCAAGCATCTTTAAAGTACATTTTCAGTTATTCCAAGTATTTGGAAGTGATTTTCAAGCCTCGCCAAAGAACATTTTCAGTCTTTCCAAGTACTTGGGGGGCTTCTTAAGCATCTCCAAAGGACATTTTTGAGCTTTTCAAGTATTTTGAGTGACTTTCAAGTGACTCCAAAGTATATTTTCAGTCTTTTCAAGTACTTCTTAGCGATTTTTAAGCATCTCCATAGTACATTTTCGGTCTTTCCAAGTACTTGGAAAAGATTTTCAAGCATCTAATAAGTACATTTTCGGTCTTTTTAAGGACTTAAGGGGTATTTTTATGCTCTTTGATAGATATTTAAACTAAACCATGTAGATTATCATCCAGCTTGCAAATTTTTGTGCTAAACTTGGAAGTTTTTACTTGAAATCAGCAATTTTGTTTTGAAAAAAACCTCAAAAATTGCCAATCTTTGAACGCTTGTAACTTTTTTGTCTTTCGTCCTACGTTAAATTTGACCCCCATGTTGACGGTCCTACGTCAAATTTCCTTTCTTTTGCTGAAAACGGCGTACTTTTATCTCTTCTAGTTTTCGAGCTATTCACGTTTAAAGTTGGAGGTTTTTTCAGAAAAAGAGCATTTACGTTATTTCGGCCCGAATTGAGCTATCGAGCTAGGCATTCCTCTAAGCATTTCGCCTAGCTTCTTTGGTCATTTTGAACGTTTCCAACGAGCATTTTCGGTCTTTCCAAGTATTTCGGAGTGATTTTCAAGCATCTCCAAAGTACATTTTCGGGCTTTCCAAGTATTTCGGAGTGATTTTCAAGCATCTCCAAAGTACATTTTCGGGCTTTCCAAGTATTTGGGAGTGATTTTCAAGCACCTCCAAAGTATATTTTCGGTCTTTCCAAGTATTTCGCAGTGATTTTCAAGCATCTCTAAAGTACATTTTCGGTCTTTCCAAGTATTTCGGAGTGATTTTCAAGCATCTTTAAAGTACATTTTCGGTCTTTCTTAGTATTTCGGGGTGATTTTCAAGCATCTTTAAAGTACATTTTCAGTTATTCCAAGTATTTGGAAGTGATTTTCAAGCCTCGCCAAAGAACATTTTCAGTCTTTCCAAGTACTTGGGGGGCTTTTCAAGCATCTCCAAAGGACATTTTTGAGCTTTTCAAGTATTCTGAGTGATTTTCAAGTGACTCCAAAGTATATTTTCAGTCTTTCCAAGTACTTCTAAGCGATTTTTAAGCATCTCCATAGTACATTTTCGGTCTTTCCAAGGACTTGGAAAAGATTTTCAAGCATCTCCAAAGTACATTTTCGGTCTTTTTAAGGACTTAAGGGGTATTTTTATGCTCTTTGATAGATATTTAAACTAAACCATGTAGATTATCATCCAGCATGCAAATTTTTGTGCTTAGCTTGGAAGTTTATACTTGAAATCAGCAATTTTGTTTTCAAAAAAACCTCAAAAATTGCCTATCTTTGAACGCTTGTAACTTTTTTGTCTTTCGTCCTACGTTAAATTTGACCCCCATGTTGACGGTCCTACGTCAAATTTCCTTTCTTTTGCTGAAAACGGCGTCCTTTTATCTCTTCTAGTTTTCGAGCTATTCACGTTTAAAGTTGGAGGTTTTTTCAGAAAAAAAGCATTTACGTTATTTCGGCCCGAATTGAGCTGTCGAGCTAGGCATTCCTCTAAGCATTTCGCCTAGCTTCTTTGGTCATTTTGCAAGTTTCCAACGAGCATTTTCGGTCTTTCCAAGTATTTCGGAGTGATTTTCAAGCATCTCCAAAGTACATTTTCGGGCTTTCCAAGTATTTGGGAGTGATTTTCAAGCACCTCCAAAGTATATTTTCGGTCTTTCCAAGTATTTCGGAGAGATTTTCTAGCATCTCCAAAGTACATTTTCGGTCTTTCCAAGTATTTCAGAGTGATTTTCAAGCATCTCTAAAGTACATTTTCGGTCTTTCCAAGTATTTCGGAGTGATTTTCAAGCATCTTTAAAGTACATTTTCGGTCTTTCCAAGTATTTCGGGGTGATTTTCAAGCATCTTTAAAGTAAATTTTCAGTTATTCCAAGTATTTGGAAGTGATTTCCAAGCCTCGCCAAAGAACATTTTCAGTCTTTCCAAGTACTTGGGGGCTTTTCAAGCATCTCCAACGGACATTTTTGAGCTTTTCAAGTATTTTGAGTGATTTTCAAGTGACTCCAAAGTATATTTTCAGTCTTTTCAAGTACTTCTAAGCGATTTTTAAGCATCTCCATAGTACATTTTCGGTCTTTCCAAGGACTTGGAAAAGATTTTCAAGCATCTCCAAAGTACATTTTCGGTCTTTTTAAGGACTTAAGGGGTATTTTTATGCTCTTTGATAGATATTTAAACTAAACCATGTAGATTATCATCCAGCATGCAAATTTTTGTGCTTAACTTGGAAGTTTAAACTTGAAATCAGCAATTTTGTTTTGAAAAAAACCTCAAAAATTGCCTATCTTTGAACGCTTGTAACTTTTTTGTCTTTCGTCCTTCGTTAAATTTGACCCCCATGTTGACGGTCCTACGTCAAATTTCCTTTCTTTTGCTGAAAACGGCGTCCTTTTATCTCTTCTAGTTTTCGAGCTATTCACGTTTAAAGTTGGAGGTTTTTTCAGAAAAAGAGCATTTACGTTATTTCGGCCCGAATTGAGCTATCGAGCTAGGCATTCCTCTTAGCATTTCGCCTAGCTTCTTTGGTCATTTTGAACGTTTCCAACGAGCATTTTCGGTCTTTCCAAGTATTTCGGAGTGATTTTCAAGCATCTCCAAAGTACATTTTCGGGCTTTCCAAGTATTTCGGAGTGATTTTCAAGCATCTCCAAAGTACATTTTCGGGCTTTCCAAGTATTTGGGAGTGATTTTCAAGCACCTCCAAAGTATATTTTCGGTCTTTCCAAGTATTTCGGAGTGATTTTCAAGCATCTCTAAAGTACATTTTCGGCCTTTCCAAGTATTTCGGAATGATTTTCAAGCATCTTTAAAGAACATTTTTGGTCTTTCCAAGTATTTCGGGGTGATTTTCAAGCATCTTTAAAGTACATTTTCAGTTATTCCAAGTATTTCAAAGTGATTTTCAAGCCTCGCCAAAGAACATTTTCAGTCTTTCCAAGTACTTGGGGGGCTTCTTAAGCATCTCCAAAGGACATTTTTGAGCTTTTCAAGTATTTTGAGTGACTTCCAAGTGACTCCAAAGTATATTTTCAGCCTTTTCAAGTACTTCTTAGCGATTTTTAAGCATCTCCATAGTACATTTTCAGTCTTTTCAAGTACTTGGAAAAGATTTTCAAGCATCTAATAAGTACATTTTCGGTCTTTTTAAGGACTTAAGGGGTATTTTTATGCTCTTTGATAGATATTTAAACTAAACCATGTAGATTATCATCCAGCTTGCAAATTTTTGTGCTAAACTTGGAAGTTTTTACTTGAAATCAGCAATTTTGTTTTGAAAAAAACCTCAAAAATTGCCTATCTTTGAACGCTTGTAACTTTTTTGTCTTTCGTCCTACGTTAAATTTGACCCCCATGTTGACGGCCCTACGTCAAATTTCCTTTCTTTTGCTGAAAACGGCGTCCTTTTATCTCTTCTAGTTTTCGAGCTATTCACGATTAAAGTTGGAGGTTTTTTCAGAAAAAGAGCATTTACGTTATTTCGGCCCGAATTGAGCTATCGAGCTAGGCATTCCTCTAAGCATTTTGCCTAGCTTCTTTGGTCATTTTGAACGTTTCCAACGAGTATTTTCGGTCTTTCCAAGTATTTCAGAGTGATTTTCAAGCATCTCCAAAGTACATTTTCGGGCTTTCCAAGTATTTGGGAGTGATTTTCAAGCACCTCCGAAGTATATTTTCGGTCTTTCCAAGTATTTCCGAGTGATTTTCTAGCATCTCCAAAGTACATTTTCGGTCTTTCCAAGTATTTCGGAGTGATTTTCAAGCATCTCTAAAGTACATTTTCGGCCTTTCCAAGTATTTCGGAATGATTTTCAAGCATCTTTAAAGAACATTTTTGGTCTTTCCAAGTATTTCGGGGTGATTTTCAAGCATCTTTAAAGTACATTTTCAGTTATTCCAAGTATTTCAAAATGATTTTCAAGCCTCGCCAAAGAACATTTTCAGTCTTTCCAAGTACTTGGGGGGCTTCTTAAGCATCTCCAAAGGACATTTTTGAGCTTTTCAAGTATTTTGAGTGACTTCCAAGTGACTCCAAAGTATATTTTCAGTCTTTTCAAGTACTTCTTAGCGATTTTTAAGCATCTCCATAGTACATTTTCAGTCTTTTCAAGTACTTGGAAAAGATTTTCAAGCATCTAATAAGTACATTTTCGGTCTTTTTAAGGACTTAAGGGGTATTTTTATGCTCTTTGATAGATATTTAAACTAAACCATGTAGATTATCATCCAGCTTGCAAATTTTTGTGCTAAACTTGGAAGTTTTTACTTGAAATCAGCAATTTTGTTTTGAAAAAAACCTCAAAAATTGCCTATCTTTGAACGCTTGTAACTTTTTTGTCTTTCGTCCTACGTTAAATTTGACCCCCATGTTGACGGTCCTACGTCAAATTTCCTTTCTTTTGCTGAAAACGGCGTCCTTTTATCTCTTCTAGTTTTCGAGCTATTCACGTTTAAAGTTGGAGGTTTTTTCAGAAAAAAAGCATTTACGTTATTTCGGCCCGAATTGAGCTGTCGAGCTAGGCATTCCTCTAAGCATTTCGCCTAGCTTCTTTGGTCATTTTGCAAGTTTCCAACGAGCATTTTCGGTCTTTCCAAGTATTTCGGAGTGATTTTCAAGCATCTCCAAAGTACATTTTCGGGCTTTCCAAGTATTTGGGAGTGATTTTCAAGCACCTCCAAAGTATATTTTCGGTCTTTCCAAGTATTTCGGAGAGATTTTCTAGCATCTCCAAAGTACATTTTCGGTCTTTCCAAGTATTTCAGAGTGATTTTCAAGCGTCTCTAAAGTACATTTTCGGTCTTTCCAAGTATTTCGGAGTGATTTTCAAGCATCTTTAAAGTACATTTTCGGTCTTTCCAAGTATTTCGGGGTGATTTTCAAGCATCTTTAAAGTAAATTTTCAGTTATTCCAAGTATTTGGAAGTGATTTCCAAGCCTCGCCAAAGAACATTTTCAGTCTTTCCAAGTACTTGGGGGCTTTTCAAGCATCTCCAACGGACATTTTTGAGCTTTTCAAGTATTTTGAGTGATTTTCAAGTGACTCCAAAGTATATTTTCAGTCTTTTCAAGTACTTCTAAGCGATTTTTAAGCATCTCCATAGTACATTTTCGGTCTTTCCAAGGACTTGGAAAAGATTTTCAAGCATCTCCAAAGTACATTTTCGGTCTTTTTAAGGACTTAAGGGGTATTTTTATGCTCTTTGATAGATATTTAAACTAAACCATGTAGATTATCATCCAGCATGCAAATTTTTGTGCTTAACTTGGAAGTTTAAACTTGAAATCAGCAATTTTGTTTTGAAAAAAACCTCAAAAATTGCCTATCTTTGAACGCTTGTAACTTTTTTGTCTTTCGTCCTTCGTTAAATTTGACCCCCATGTTGACGGTCCTACGTCAAATTTCCTTTCTTTTGCTGAAAACGGCGTCCTTTTATCTCTTCTAGTTTTCGAGCTATTCACGTTTAAAGTTGGAGGTTTTTTCAGAAAAAGAGCATTTACGTTATTTCGGCCCGAATTGAGCTATCGAGCTAGGCATTCCTCTTAGCATTTCGCCTAGCTTCTTTGGTCATTTTGAACGTTTCCAACGAGCATTTTCGGTCTTTCCAAGTATTTCGGAGTGATTTTCAAGCATCTCCAAAGTACATTTTCGGGCTTTCCAAGTATTTCGGAGTGATTTTCAAGCATCTCCAAAGTACATTTTCGGGCTTTCCAAGTATTTGGGAGTGATTTTCAAGCACCTCCAAAGTATATTTTCGGTCTTTCCAAGTATTTCGGAGTGATTTTCAAGCATCTCTAAAGTACATTTTCGGCCTTTCCAAGTATTTCGGAATGATTTTCAAGCATCTTTAAAGAACATTTTTGGTCTTTCCAAGTATTTCGGGGTGATTTTCAAGCATCTTTAAAGTACATTTTCAGTTATTCCAAGTATTTCAAAGTGATTTTCAAGCCTCGCCAAAGAACATTTTCAGTCTTTCCAAGTACTTGGGGGGCTTCTTAAGCATCTCCAAAGGACATTTTTGAGCTTTTCAAGTATTTTGAGTGACTTCCAAGTGACTCCAAAGTATATTTTCAGTCTTTTCAAGTACTTCTTAGCGATTTTTAAGCATCTCCATAGTACATTTTCAGTCTTTTCAAGTACTTGGAAAAGATTTTCAAGCATCTAATAAGTACATTTTCGGTCTTTTTAAGGACTTAAGGGGTATTTTTATGCTCTTTGATAGATATTTAAACTAAACCATGTAGATAATCATCCAGCTTGCAAATTTTTGTGCTAAACTTGGAAGTTTTTACTTGAAATCAGCAATTTTGTTTTGAAAAAAACCTCAAAAATTGCCTATCTTTGAACGCTTGTAACTTTTTTGTCTTTCGTCCTACGTTAAATTTGACCCCCATGTTGACGGCCCTACGTCAAATTTCCTTTCTTTTGCTGAAAACGGCGTCCTTTTATCTCTTCTAGTTTTCGAGCTATTCACGATTAAAGTTGGAGGTTTTTTCAGAAAAAGAGCATTTACGTTATTTCGGCCCGAATTGAGCTATCGAGCTAGGCATTCCTCTAAGCATTTCGCCTAGCTTCTTTGGTCATTTTGAACGTTTCCAACGAGTATTTTCGGTCTTTCCAAGTATTTCAGAGTGATTTTCAAGCATCTCCAAAGTACATTTTCGGGCTTTCCAAGTATTTGGGAGTGATTTTCAAGCACCTCCGAAGTATATTTTCGGTCTTTCCAAGTATTTCCGAGTGATTTTCTAGCATCTCCAAAGTACATTTTCGGTCTTTCCAAGTATTTCGGAGTGATTTTCAAGCATCTCTAAAGTACATTTTCGGCCTTTCCAAGTATTTCGGAATGATTTTCAAGCATCTTTAAAGAACATTTTTGGTCTTTCCAAGTATTTCGGGTTGATTTTCAAGCATCTTTAAAGTACATTTTCAGTTATTCCAAGTATTTCAAAATGATTTTCAAGCCTCGCCAAAGAACATTTTCAGTCTTTCCAAGTACTTGGGGGGCTTCTTAAGCATCTCCAAAGGACATTTTTGAGCTTTTCAAGTATTTTGAGTGACTTCCAAGTGACTCCAAAGTATATTTTCAGTCTTTTCAAGTACTTCTTAGCGATTTTTAAGCATCTCCATAGTACATTTTCAGTCTTTTCAAGTACTTGGAAAAGATTTTCAAGCATCTAATAAGTACATTTTCGGTCTTTTTAAGGACTTAAGGGGTATTTTTATGCTCTTTGATAGATATTTAAACTAAACCATGTAGATTATCATCCAGCTTGCAAATTTTTGTGCTAAACTTGGAAGTTTTTACTTGAAATCAGCAATTTTGTTTTGAAAAAAACCTCAAAAATTGCCTATCTTTGAACGCTTGTAACTTTTTTGTCTTTCGTCCTACGTTAAATTTGACCCCCATGTTGACGGCCCTACGTCAAATTTCCTTTCTTTTGCTGAAAACGGCGTCCTTTTATCTCTTCTAGTTTTCGAGCTATTCACGATTAAAGTTGGAGGTTTTTTCAGAAAAAGAGCATTTACGTTATTTCGGCCCGAATTGAGCTATCGAGCTAGGCATTCCTCTAAGCATTTCGCCTAGCTTCTTTGGTCATTTTGAACGTTTCCAACGAGTATTTTCGGTCTTTCCAAGTATTTCAGAGTGATTTTCAAGCATCTCCAAAGTACATTTTCGGGCTTTCCAAGTATTTGGGAGTGATTTTCAAGCACCTCCGAAGTATATTTTCGGTCTTTCCAAGTATTTCCGAGTGATTTTCTAGCATCTCCAAAGTACATTTTCGGTCTTTCCAAGTATTTCGGAGTGATTTTCAAGCATCTCTAAAGTACATTTTCGGCCTTTCCAAGTATTTCGGAATGATTTTCAAGCATCTTTAAAGAACATTTTCGGTCTTTCCAAGTATTTCGGGGTGATTTTCAAGCATCTTTAAAGTACATTTTCAGTTATTCCAAGTATTTGGAAGTGATTTTCAAGCCTCGCCAAAGAACATTTTCAGTCTTTCCAAGTACTTGGGGGGCTTCTTAAGCATCTCCAAAGGACATTTTTGAGCTTTTCAAGTATTTTGAGTGACTTTCAAGTGACTCCAAAGTATATTTTCAGTCTTTTCAAGTACTTCTTAGCGATTTTTAAGCATCTCCATAGTACATTTTCGGTCTTTCCAAGTACTTGGAAAAGATTTTCAAGCATCTAATAAGTACATTTTCGGTCTTTTTAAGGACTTAAGGGGTATTTTTATGCTCTTTGATAGATATTTAAACTAAACCATGTAGATTATCATCCAGCTTGCAAATTTTTGTGCTAAACTTGGAAGTTTTTACTTGAAATCAGCAATTTTGTTTTGAAAAAAACCTCAAAAATTGCCTATCTTTGAACGCTTGTAACTTTTTTGTCTTTCGTCCTACGTTAAATTTGACCCCCATGTTGACGGTCCTACGTCAAATTTCCTTTCTTTTGCTGAAAACGGCGTCCTTTTATCTCTTCTAGTTTTCGAGCTATTCACGTTTAAAGTTGGAGGTTTTTTCAGAAAAAGAGCATTTACGTTATTTCGGCCCGAATTGAGCTATCGAGCTAGGCATTCCTCTAAGCATTTCGCCTAGCTTCTTTGGTCATTTTGAACGTTTTCAACGAGCATTTTCGGTCTTTCCAAGTATTTCGGAGTGATTTTCAAGCATCTCCAAAGTACATTTTCGGGCTTTCCAAGTATTTGGGAGTGATTTTCAAGCACCTCCAAAGTATATTTTCGGTCTTTCCAAGTATTTCCGAGTGATTTACTAGCATCTCCAAAGTACATTTTCGGTCTTTCCAAGTATTTCGGAGTGATTTTCAAGCATCTCTAAAGTACATTTTCGGCCTTTCCAAGTATTTCGGAATGATTTTCAAGCATCTTTAAAGAACATTTTCGGTCTTTCCAAGTATTTCGGGGTGATTTTCAAGCATCTTTAAAGTACATTTTCAGTTATTCCAAGTATTTGGAAGTGATTTTCAAGCCTCGCCAAAGAACATTTTCAGTCTTTCCAAGTACTTGGGGGGCTTCTTAAGCATCTCCAAAGGACATTTTTGAGCTTTTCAAGTATTTTGAGTGACTTTCAAGTGACTCCAAAGTATATTTTCAGTCTTTTCAAGTACTTCTTAGCGATTTTTAAGCATCTCCATAGTACATTTTCGGTCTTTCCAAGTACTTGGAAAAGATTTTCAAGCATCTAATAAGTACATTTTCGGTCTTTTTAAGGACTTAAGGGGTATTTTTATGCTCTTTGATAGATATTTAAACTAAACCATGTAGATTATCATCCAGCTTGGAAATTTTTGTGCTAAACTTGGAAGTTTTTACTTGAAATCAGCAATTTTGTTTTGAAAAAAACCTCAAAAATTGCCTATCTTTGAACGCTTGTAACTTTTTTGTCTTTCGTCCTACGTTAAATTTGACCCCCATGTTGACGGTCCTACGTCAAATTTCCTTTCTTTTGCTGAAAACGGCGTCCTTTTATCTCTTCTAGTTTTCGAGCTATTCACGTTTAAAGTTGGAGGTTTTTTCAGAAAAAGAGCATTTACGTTATTTCGGCCCGAATTGAGCTATCGAGCTAGGCATTCCTCTAAGCATTTCGCCTAGCTTCTTTGGTCATTTTGAACGTTTTCAACGAGCATTTTCGGTCTTTCCAAGTATTTCGGAGTGATTTTCAAGCATCTCCAAAGTACATTTTCGGGCTTTCCAAGTATTTGGGAGTGATTTTCAAGCACCTCCAAAGTATATTTTCGGTCTTTCCAAGTATTTCCGAGTGATTTACTAGCATCTCCAAAGTACATTTTCGGTCTTTCCAAGTATTTCGGAGTGATTTTCAAGCATCTCTAAAGTAC
The DNA here is from genome assembly GCF_943734705.1 of Anopheles coustani. NCBI lineage: Eukaryota > Metazoa > Arthropoda > Insecta > Diptera > Culicidae > Anopheles > Anopheles coustani. Next base: position 126,209 of record NW_026525130.1, on the reverse strand, counting down.
ATTTTCGGCCTTTCCAAGTATTTCGGAATGATTTTCAAGCATCTTTAAAGAACATTTTCGGTCTTTCCAAGTATTTCGGGGTGATTTTCAAGCATCTTTAAAGTACATTTTCAGTTATTCCAAGTATTTGGAAGTGATTTTCAAGCCTCGCCAAAGAACATTTTCAGTCTTTCCAAGTACTTGGGGGGCTTCTTAAGCATCTCCAAAGGACATTTTTGAGCTTTTCAAGTATTTTGAGTGACTTTCAAGTGACTCCAAAGTATATTTTCAGTCTTTTCAAGTACTTCTTAGCGATTTTTAAGCATCTCCATAGTACATTTTCGGTCTTTCCAAGTACTTGGAAAAGATTTTCAAGCATCTAATAAGTACATTTTCGGTCTTTTTAAGGACTTAAGGGGTATTTTTATGCTCTTTGATAGATATTTAAACTAAACCATGTAGATTATCATCCAGCTTGGAAATTTTTGTGCTAAACTTGGAAGTTTTTACTTGAAATCAGCAATTTTGTTTTGAAAAAAACCTCAAAAATTGCCTATCTTTGAACGCTTGTAACTTTTTTGTCTTTCGTCCTACGTTAAATTTGACCCCCATGTTGACGGTCCTACGTCAAATTTCCTTTCATTTGCTGAAAACGGCGTCCTTTTATCTCTTCTAGTTTTCGAGCTATTCACGTTTAAAGTTGGAGGTTTTTTCAGAAAAAGAGCATTTACGTTATTTCGGCCCGAATTGAGCTATCGAGCTAGGCATTCCTCTAAGCATTTCGCCTAGCTTCTTTGGTCATTTTGAACGTTTCCAACGAGCATTTTCGGTCTTTCCAAGTATTTCGGAGTGATTTTCAAGCATCTCCAAAGTACATTTTCGGGCTTTCCAAGTATTTCGGAGTGATTTTCAAGCATCTCCAAAGTACATTTTCGGGCTTTCCAAGTATTTGGGAGTGATTTTCAAGCACCTCCAAAGTATATTTTCGGTCTTTCCAAGTATTTCGGAGTGATTTTCAAGCATCTCCAAAGTACATTTTCGGTCTTTCCAAGTATTTCGGAGTGATTTTCAAGCATCTTTAAAGTACATTTTCGGTCTTTCCAAGTATTTCGGGGTGATTTTCAAGCATCTTTAAAGTACATTTTCAGTTATTCCAAGTATTTGGAAGTGATTTTCAAGCCTCTCCAAAGAACATTTTCAGTCTTTACACGTACTTGGGGAGCTTTTCAAGCATCTCCAAAGGACATGTTTGAGCTTTTCAAGCATTTTGAGTGATTTTCAAGTGACTCCAAAGTATATTTTCAGTCTTTTCAAGTACTTCTAAGCGATTTTTAAGCATCTCCATAGTACATTTTCGGTCTTTCCAATTACTTGGAAAAGATTTTCAAGCATCTCCAAAGTACATTTTCGGTCTTTTAAAGGACTTAAGGGGTATTTTTATGCTCTTTGATAGATATTTAAACTAAACCATGTTGATTATCATCCAGCTTGCAAATTTTTGTGCTAAACTTGGAAGTTTTTACTTGAAATCAGCAATTTTGTTTTGAAAAAAACCTCAAAAATTGCCTATCTTTGAACGCTTGTAACTTTTTTGTCTTTCGTCCTACGTTAAATTTGACCCCCATGTTGACGGTCCTACGTCAAATTTCCTTTCTCTTGCTGAAAACGGCGTCCTTTTATCTCTTCTAGTTTTTGAGCTATTCACGATTAAAGTTGGAGGTTTTTTCAGAAAAAGAGCATTTACGTTATTTCGGCCCGAATTGAGCTATCGAGCTAGGCATTCCTCTAAGCATTTCGCCTAGCTTCTTTGGTCATTTTGAACGTTTCCAACGAGCATTTTCGGTCTTTCCAAGTATTTCGGAGTGATTTTCAAGCATCTCCAAAGTATATTTTCGGGCTTTCCAAGTATTTGGGAGTGATTTTCAAGCACCTCCAAAGTATATTTTCGGTCTTTCCAAGTATTTCCGAGTGATTTTCTAGCATCTCCAAAGTACATTTTCGGTCTTTCCAAGTATTTCGGAGTGATTTTCAAGCATCTCTAAAGTACATTTTCGGCCTTTCCAAGTATTTCGGAATGATTTTCAAGCATCTTTAAAGAACATTTTCGGTCTTTCCAAGTATTTCGGGGTGATTTTCAAGCATCTTTAAAGTACATTTTCAGTTATTCCAAGTATTTGGAAGTGATTTTCAAGCCTCGCCAAAGAACATTTTCAGTCTTTCCAAGTACTTGGGGGGCTTCTTAAGCATCTCCAAAGGACATTTTTGAGCTTTTCAAGTATTTTGAGTGACTTTCAAGTGACTCCAAAGTATATTTTCAGTCTTTTCAAGTACTTCTTAGCGATTTTTAAGCATCTCCATAGTACATTTTCGGTCTTTCCAAGTACTTGGAAAAGATTTTCAAGCATCTAATAAGTACATTTTCGGTCTTTTTAAGGACTTAAGGGGTATTTTTATGCTCTTTGATAGATATTTAAACTAAACCATGTAGATTATCATCCAGCTTGGAAATTTTTGTGCTAAACTTGGAAGTTTTTACTTGAAATCAGCAATTTTGTTTTGAAAAAAACCTCAAAAATTGCCTATCTTTGAACGCTTGTAACTTTTTTGTCTTTCGTCCTACGTTAAATTTGACCCCCATGTTGACGGTCCTACGTCAAATTTCCTTTCTTTTGCTGAAAACGGCGTCCTTTTATCTCTTCTAGTTTTCGAGCTATTCACGTTTAAAGTTGGAGGTTTTTTCAGAAAAAGAGCATTTACGTTATTTCGGCCCGAATTGAGCTATCGAGCTAGGCATTCCTCTAAGCATTTCGCCTAGCTTCTTTGGTCATTTTGAACGTTTTCAACGAGCATTTTCGGTCTTTCCAAGTATTTCGGAGTGATTTTCAAGCATCTCCAAAGTACATTTTCGGGCTTTCCAAGTATTTGGGAGTGATTTTCAAGCACCTCCAAACTATATTTTTGGTCTTTCCAAGTATTTCGGAGTGATTTTCTAGCATCTCCAAAGTACATTTTCGGTCTTTCCAAGTATTTCGGAGTGATTTTCAAGCATCTCTAAAGTACATTTTCGGTCTTTCCAAGTATTTCGGAGTGATTTTCAAGCATCTTTAAAGAACATTTTCGGTCTTTCCAAGTATTTCGGGGTGATTTTCAAGCATCTTTAAAGTACATTTTCAGTTATTCCAAGTATTTGGAAGTGATTTTCAAGCCTCGCCAAAGAACATTTTCAGTCTTTCCAAGTACTTGGGGGGCTTCTTAAGCATCTCCAAAGGACATTTTTGAGCTTTTCAAGTATTTTGAGTGACTTTCAAGTGACTCCAAAGTATATTTTCAGTCTTTTCAAGTACTTCTTAGCGATTTTTAAGCATCTCCATAGTACATTTTCGGTCTTTCCAAGTACTTGGAAAAGATTTTCAAGCATCTAATAAGTACATTTTCGGTCTTTTTAAGGACTTAAGGGGTATTTTTATGCTCTTTGATAGATATTTAAACTAAACCATGTAGATTATCATCCAGCTTGGAAATTTTTGTGCTAAACTTGGAAGTTTTTACTTGAAATCAGCAATTTTGTTTTGAAAAAAACCTCAAAAATTGCCTATCTTTGAACGCTTGTAACTTTTTTGTCTTTCGTCCTACGTTAAATTTGACCCCCATGTTGACGGTCCTACGTCAAATTTCCTTTCTTTTGCTGAAAACGGCGTCCTTTTATCTCTTCTAGTTTTCGAGCTATTCACGTTTAAAGTTGGAGGTTTTTTCAGAAAAAGAGCATTTACGTTATTTCGGCCCGAATTGAGCTATCGAGCTAGGCATTCCTCTAAGCATTTCGCCTAGCTTCTTTGGTCATTTTGAACGTTTCCAACGAGCATTTTCGGTCTTTCCAAGTATTTCGGAGTGATTTTCAAGCATCTCCAAAGTATATTTTCGGTCTTTCCAAGTATTTCGGAGTGATTTTCAAGCATCTCCAAAGTACATTTTCGGTCTTTCCAAGTATTTCGGAGTGATTTTCAAGCATCTTTAAAGTACATTTTCGGTCTTTCCAAGTATTTCGGGGTGATTTTCAAGCATCACATTTTCGGTCTTTCCAAGTATTTCGGGGTGATTTTCAAGCATCTTTAAAGTACATTTTCAGTTACTCCAAGTATTTGGAAGTGATTTTCAAGCCTCGCCAAAGAACATTTTCAGTCTTTCCAAGTACTTGGGGAGCTTTTCAAGCATCTCCAAAGGACATGTTTGAGCTTTTCAAGCATTTTGAGTGATTTTCAAGTGACTCCAAAGTATATTTTCAGTCTTTTCAAGTACTTCTAAGCGATTTTTAAGCATCTCCATAGTACATTTTCGGTCTTTCCAATTACTTGGAAAAGATTTTCAAGCATCTCCAAAGTACATTTTCGGTCTTTTTAAGGACTTAAGGGGTATTTTTATGCTCTTTGATAGATATTTAAACTAAACCATGTTGATTATCATCCAGCTTGCAAATTTTTGTGCTAAACTTGGAAGTTTTTACTTGAAATCAGCAATTTTGTTTTGAAAAAAACCTCAAAAATTGCCTATCTTTGAACGCTTGTAACTTTTTTGTCTTTCGTCCTACGTTAAATTTGACCCCCATGTTGACGGTCCTACGTCAAATTTCCTTTCTTTTGCTGAAAACGGCGTCCTTTTATCTCTTCTAGTTTTTGAGCTATTCACGATTAAAGTTGGAGGTTTTTTCAGAAAAAGAGCATTTACGTTATTTCGGCCCGAATTGAGCTATCGAGCTAGGCATTCCTCTAAGCATTTCGCCTAGCTTCTTTGGTCATTTTGAACGTTTCCAACGAGCATTTTCGGTCTTTCCAAGTATTTCGGAGTGATTTTCAAGCATCTCCAAAGTACATTTTCGGGCTTTCCAAGTATTTGGGAGTGATTTTCAAGCACCTCCAAAGTATATTTTCGGTCTTTCCAAGTATTTCCGAGTGATTTTCTAGCATCTCCAAAGTACATTTTCGGTCTTTCCAAGTATTTCGGAGTGATTTTCAAGCATCTCTAAAGTACATTTTCGGCCTTTCCAAGTATTTCGGAATGATTTTCAAGCATCTTTAAAGAACATTTTCGGTCTTTCCAAGTATTTCGGGGTGATTTTCAAGCATCTTTAAAGTACATTTTCAGTTATTCCAAGTATTTGGAAGTGATTTTCAAGCCTCGCCAAAGAACATTTTCAGTCTTTCCAAGTACTTGGGGGGCTTCTTAAGCATCTCCAAAGGACATTTTTGAGCTTTTCAAGTATTTTGAGTGACTTTCAAGTGACTCCAAAGTATATTTTCAGTCTTTTCAAGTACTTCTTAGCGATTTTTAAGCATCTCCATAGTACATTTTCGGTCTTTCCAAGTACTTGGAAAAGATTTTCAAGCATCTAATAAGTACATTTTCGGTCTTTTTAAGGACTTAAGGGGTATTTTTATGCTCTTTGATAGATATTTAAACTAAACCATGTAGATTATCATCCAGCTTGGAAATTTTTGTGCTAAACTTGGAAGTTTTTACTTGAAATCAGCAATTTTGTTTTGAAAAAAACCTCAAAAATTGCCTATCTTTGAACGCTTGTAACTTTTTTGTCTTTCGTCCTACGTTAAATTTGACCCCCATGTTGACGGTCCTACGTCAAATTTCCTTTCTTTTGCTGAAAACGGCGTCCTTTTATCTCTTCTAGTTTTCGAGCTATTCACGTTTAAAGTTGGAGGTTTTTTCAGAAAAAGAGCATTTACGTTATTTCGGCCCGAATTGAGCTATCGAGCTAGGCATTCCTCTAAGCATTTCGCCTAGTTTCTTTGGTCATTTTGAACGTTTCCAACGAGCATTTTCGGTCTTTCCAAGTATTTCGGAGTGATTTTCAAGCATCTCCAAAGTACATTTTCGGGCTTTCCAAGTATTTCGGAGTGATTTTCAAGCATCTCCAAAGTACATTTTCGGGCTTTCCAAGTATTTGGGAGTGATTTTCAAGCACCTCCAAAGTATATTTTCGGTCTTTCCAAGTATTTCGGAGTGATTTTCAAGCATCTCCAAAGTACATTTTCGGTCTTTCCAAGTATTTCGGAGTGATTTTCAAGCATCTTTAAAGTACATTTTCGGTCTTTCCAAGTATTTCGGGGTGATTTTCAAGCATCACATTTTCGGTCTTTCCAAGTATTTCGGGGTGATTTTCAAGCATCTTTAAAGTACATTTTCAGTTATTCCAAGTATTTGGAAGTGATTTTCAAGCCTCGCCAAAGAACATTTTCAGTCTTTCCAAGTACTTGGGGAGCTTTTCAAGCATCTCCAAAGGACATTTTTGAGCTTTTCAAGCATTTTGAGTGATTTTCAAGTGACTCCAAAGTATATTTTCAGTCTTTTCAAGTACTTCTAAGCGATTTTTAAGCATCTCCATAGTACATTTTCGGTCTTTCCAATTACTTGGAAAAGATTTTCAAGCATCTCCAAAGTACATTTTCGGTCTTTTTAAGGACTTAAGGGGTATTTTTATGCTCTTTGATAGATATTTAAACTAAACCATGTTGATTATCATCCAGCTTGCAAATTTTTGTGCTAAACTTGGAAGTTTTTACTTGAAATCAGCAATTTTGTTTTGAAAAAAACCTCAAAAATTGCCTATCTTTGAACGCTTGTTACTTTTTTGTCTTTCGTCCTACGTTAAATTTGACCCCCATGTTGACGGTCCTACGTCAAATTTCCTTTCTTTTGCTGAAAACGGCGTCCTTTTATCTCTTCTAGTTTTCGAGCTATTCACGTTTAAAGTTGGAGGTTTTTTCAGAAAAAGAGCATTTACGTTATTTCGGCCCGAATTGAGCTGTCGAGCTAGGCATTCCTCTAAGCATTTCGCCTAGCTTCTTTGGTCATTTTGAACGTTTCCAACGAGCATTTTCGGTCTTTCCAAGTATTTCGGAGTGATTTTCAAGCATCTCCAAAGTACATTTTCGGGCTTTCCAAGTATTTGGGAGTGATTTTCAAGCACCTCCAAAGTATATTTTCGGTCTTTCCAAGTATTTCGGAGTGATTTTCTAGCATCTCCAAAGTACATTTTCGGTCTTTCGAAGTATTTCGGAGTGATTTTCAAGCATCTCTAAAGTACATTTTCGGTCTTTCCAAGTATTTCGGAGTGATTTTCAAGCATCTTTAAAGTACATTTTCGGTCTTTCTTAGTATTTCGGGGTGATTTTCAAGCATCTTTAAAGTACATTTTCAGTTATTCCAAGTATTTGGAAGTGATTTTCAAGCCTCGCCAAAGAACATTTTCAGTCTTTCCAAGTACTTGGGGGGCTTTTCAAGCATCTCCAAAGGACATTTTTGAGCTTTTCAAGTATTCTGAGTGATTTTCAAGTGACTCCAAAGTATATTTTCAGTCTTTCCAAGTAATTCTAAGCGATTTTTAAGCATCTCCATAGTACATTTTCGGTCTTTCCAAGGACTTGGAAAAGATTTTCAAGCATCTCCAAAGTACATTTTCGGTCTTTTTAAGGACTTAAGGGGTATTTTTATGCTCTTTGATAGATATTTAAACTAAACCATGTAGATTATCATCCAGCATGCAAATTTTTGTGCTTAACTTGGAAGTTTATACTTGAAATCAGCAATTTTGTTTTGAAAAAAACCTCAAAAATTGCCTATCTTTGAACGCTTGTAACTTTTTTGTCTTTCGTCCTACGTTAAATTTGACCCCCATGTTGACGGTTCTACGTCAAATTTCCTTTCTTTTGCTGAAAACGGCGTCCTTTTATCTCTTCTAGTTTTCGAGCTATTCACGTTTAAAGTTGGAGGTTTTTTCAGAAAAAAAGCATTTACGTTATTTCGGCCCGAATTGAGCTGTCGAGCTAGGCATTCCTCTAAGCATTTCGCCTAGCTTCTTTGGTCATTTTGAACGTTTCCAACGAGCATTTTCGGTCTTTCCAAGTATTTCGGAGTGATTTTCAAGCATCTCCAAAGTACATTTTCGGGCTTTCCAAGTATTTGGGAGTGATTTTCAAGCACCTCCAAAGTATATTTTCGGTCTTTCCAAGTATTTCGGAGTGATTTTCTAGCATCTCCAAAGTACATTTTCGGTCTTTCCAAGTATTTCTGAGTGATTTTCAAGCATCTCTAAAGTACATTTTCGGTCTTTCCAAGTATTTCGGAGTGATTTTCAAGCATCTTTAAAGTACATTTTCGGTCTTTCCAAGTATTTCGGGGTGATTTTCAAGCATCTTTAAAGTAAATTTTCAGTTATTCCAAGTATTTGGAAGTGATTTCCAAGCCTCGCCAAAGAACATTTTCAGTCTTTCCAAGTACTTGGGGGGCTTTTCAAGCATCTCCAAAGGACATTTTTGAGCTTTTCAAGTATTCTGAGTGATTTTCAAGTGACTCCAAAGTATATTTTCAGTCTTTTCAAGTAATTCTAAGCGATTTTTAAGCATCTCCATAGTACATTTTCGGTCTTTCCAAGGACTTGGAAAAGATTTTCAAGCATCTCCAAAGTACATTTTCGGTCTTTTTAAGGACTTAAGGGGTATTTTTATGCTCTTTGATAGATATTTAAACTAAACCATGTAGATTATCATCCAGCATGCAAATTTTTGTGCTTAACTTGGAAGTTTATACTTGAAATCAGCAATTTGGTTTGAAAAAAACCTCAAAAATTGCCTATCTTTGAACGCTTGTAACTTTTTTGTCTTTCGTCCTACGTTAAATTTGACCACCATGTTGACGGTCTTACGTCAAATTTCCTTTCTTTTGCTGAAAACGGCGTCCTTTTATCTCTTCTAGTTTTCGAGCTATTCACGTTTAAAGTTGGAGGTTTTTTCAGAAAAAAAGCATTTACGTTATTTCGGCCCGAATTGAGCTGTCGAGCTAGGCATTCCTCTAAGCATTTCGCCTAGCTTCTTTGGTCATTTTGCAAGTTTCCAACGAGCATTTTCGGTCTTTCCAAGTATTTCGGAGTGATTTTCAAGCATCTCCAAAGTACATTTTCGGGCTTTCCAAGTATTTGGGAGTGATTTTCAAGCACCTCCAAAGTATATTTTCGGTCTTTCCAAGTATTTCGGAGTGATTTTCTAGCATCTCCAAAGTACATTTTCGGTCTTTCCAAGTATTTCTGAGTGATTTTCAAGCATCTCTAAAGTACATTTTCGGTCTTTCCAAGTATTTCGGAGTGATTTTCAAGCATCTTTAAAGTACATTTTCGGTCTTTCCAAGTATTTCGGGGTGATTTTCAAGCATCTTTAAAGTAAATTTTCAGTTATTCCAAGTATTTGGAAGTGATTTTCAAGCCTCGCCAAAGAACATTTTCAGTCTTTCCAAGTACTTGGGGGGCTTTTCAAGCATCTCCAAAGGACATTTTTGAGCTTTTCAAGTATTCTGAGTGATTTTCAAGTGACTCCAAAGTATATTTTCAGTCTTTTCAAGTACTTCTAAGCGATTTTTAAGCATCTCCATAGTACATTTTCGGTCTTTCCAAGGACTTGGAAAAGATTTTCAAGCATCTCCAAAGTACATTTTCGGTCTTTTTAAGGACTTAAGGGGTATTTTTATGCTCTTCGATAGATATTTAAACTAAACCATGTAGATTATCATCCAGCATGCAAATTTTTGTGCTTAACTTGGAAGTTTATACTTGAAATCAGCAATTTGGTTTGAAAAAAACCTCAAAAATTGCCTATCTTTGAACGCTTGTAACTTTTTTGTCTTTCGTCCTACGTTAAATCTGACCCCCATGTTGACGGTCCTACGTCAAATTTCCTTTCTTTTGCTGAAAACGGCGTCCTTTTATCTCTTCTAGTTTTCGAGCTATTCACGTTTAAAGTTGGAGGTTTTTTCAGAAAAAAAGCATTTACGTTATTTCGGCCCGAATTGAGCTGTCGAGCTAGGCATTCCTCTAAGCATTTCGCCTAGCTTCTTTGGTCATTTTGAACGTTTCCAACGAGCATTTTCGGTCTTTCCAAGTATTTCGGAGTGATTTTCAAGCATCTCCAAAGTACATTTTCGGGCTTTCCAAGTATTTGGGAGTGATTTTCAAGCACCTCCAAAGTATATTTTCGGTCTTTCCAAGTATTTCGGAGTGATTTTCTAGCATCTCCAAAGTACATTTTCGGTCTTTCCAAGTATTTCGGAGTGATTTTCAAGCATCTCTAAAGTACATTTTCGGTCTTTCCAAGTATTTCGGAGTGATTTTCAAGCATCTTTAAAGTACATTTTCGGTCTTTCCAAGTATTTCGGGGTGATTTTCAAGCATCTTTAAAGTAAATTTTCAGTTATTCCAAGTATTTGGAAGTGATTTCCAAGCCTCGCCAAAGAACATTTTCAGTCTTTCCAAGTACTTGGGGGGCTTTTCAAGCATCTCCAAAGGACATTTTTGAGCTTTTCAAGTATTCTGAGTGATTTTCAAGTGACTCCAAAGTATATTTTCAGTCTTTTCAAGTAATTCTAAGCGATTTTTAAGCATCTCCATAGTACATTTTCGGTCTTTCCAAGGACTTGGAAAAGATTTTCAAGCATCTCCAAAGTACATTTTCGGTCTTTTTAAGGACTTAAGGGGTATTTTTATGCTCTTTGATAGATATTTAAACTAAACCATGTAGATTATCATCCAGCATGCAAATTTTTGTGCTTAACTTGGAAGTTTATACTTGAAAGCAGCAATTTTGTTTTGAAAAAAACCTCAAAAATTGCCTATCTTTGAACGCTTGTAACTTTTTTGTCTTTCGTCCTACGTAAAATTTGACCCCCATGTTGACGGTCCTACGTCAAATTTCCTTTCTTTTGCTGAAAACGGCGTCCTTTTATCTCTTCTAGTTTTCGAGCTATTCACGTTTAAAGTTGGAGGTTTTTTCAGAAAAAGAGCATTTACGTTATTTCGGCCCGAATTAAGCTATCGAGCTAGGCATTCCTCTAAGCATTTCGCCTAGCTTCTTTGGTCATTTTGAACGTTTCCAACGAGCATTTTCGGACTTTCCAAGTATTTCGTAGTGATTTTCAAGCATCTCCAAAGTACATTTTCGGGCTTTCCAAGTATTTGGGAGTGATTTTCAAGCAACTCCAAAGTATATTTTCGGTCTTTCCAAGTATTTCGGAGTGATTTTCTAGCATCTCCAAAGTACATTTTCGGTCTTTCCAAGTATTTCGGAGTGATTTTCAAGCATCTTTAAAGTACATTTTCGGTCTTTCCAAGTATTTCGGGGTGATTTTCAAGCATCTTTAAAGTACATTTTCAGTTATTCCAAGTATTTGGAAGTGATTTTCAAACCTCGCAAAAGAACATTTTCAGTCTTTACAAGTACTTGGGGGGCTTTTCAAGCATCTCCAAAGGATATTTTTGAGCTTTTCAAGTATTTTGAGTGATTTTCAAGTGACTCCAAAGTATATTTTCAGTCTTTTCAAGTTCTTCAAAGCGATTTTTAAGCATCTCCATAGTACATTTTCAGTTTTTCCAAGTACTTGGAAAAGATTTTCAAGCATCTCCAAAGTACATTTTCGGTCTTTTTAAGGACTTAAGGGGTATTTTTATGCTCTTTGATAGATATTTAAACTAAACCATGTAGATTATCATCCAGCATGCAAATTTTTGTGCTTAACTTGGAAGTTTATACTTGAAAGCAGCAATTTTGTTTTGAAAAAAACCTCAAAAATTGCCTATCTTTGAACGCTTGTAACTTTTTTGTCTTTCGTCCTACGTTAAATTTGACCCCCATGTTGACGGTCCTACGTCAAATTTCCTTTCTTTTGCTGAAAACGGCGTCCTTTTATCTCTTCTCGTTTTCGAGCTATTCACGTTTAAAGTTGGAGGTTTTTTCAGAAAAAGAGCATTTACGTTATTTCGGCCCGAATTGTGCTATCGAGCTAGGCATTCCTCTAAGCATTTCGCCTAGCTTCTTTGGTCATTTTGAACGTTTCCAACGAGCATTTTCGGTCTTTCCAAGTATTTCGGAGTGATTTTCAAGCATCTCCAAAGTACATTTTCGGTCTTTCCAAGTATTTGGGAGTGATTTTCAAGCACCTCCAAAGTATATTTTCGGTCTTTCCAAGTATTTCGGAGTGATTTTCTAGCATCTCTAAAGTACATTTTCGGTCTTTCCAAGTATTTCGGAGTGATTTTCAAGCATCTTTAAAGTACATTTTCGGTCTTTCCAAGTATTTCGGGGTGATTTTCAAGCATCTTTAAAGTACATTTTCAGTTATTCCAAGTATTTGGAAGTGATTTTCAAGCCTCGCAAAAGAACATTTTCAGTCTTTACAAGTACTTGGGGGGCTTTTCAAGCATCTCCAAAGGATATTTTTGAGCTTTTCAAGTATTTTGAGTGATTTTCAAGTGACTCCAAAGTATATTTTCAGTCTTTTCAAGTTCTTCAAAGCGATTTTTAAGCATCTCCATAGTACATTTTCAGTTTTTCCAAGTACTTGGAAAAGATTTTCAAGCATCTCCAAAGTACATTTTCGGTCTTTTTAAGGACTTAAGGGGTATTTTTATGCTCTTTGATAGATATTTAAACTAAACCATGTACATTATCATCCAGCATGCAAATTTTTGTGTTTAACTTGGAAGTTTATACTTGAAATCAGCAATTTTGTTTTGAAAAAAACCTCAAAAATTGCCTATCTTTGAACGCTTGTAACTTTTTTGTCTTTCGTCCTACGTAAAATTTGACCCCCATGTTGACGGTCCTACGTCAAATTTCCTTTCTTTTGCTGAAAACGGCGTCCTTTTATCTCTTCTAGTTTTCGAGCTATTCACGTTTAAAGTTGGAGGTTTTTTCAGAAAAAGAGCATTTACGTTATTTCGGCCCGAATTGAGCTATCGAGCTAGGCATTCCTCTAAGCATTTCGCCTAGCTTCTTTGGTCATTTTGAACGTTTCCAACGAGCATTTTCGGACTTTCCAAGTATTTCGTAGTGATTTTCAAGCATCTCCAAAGTACATTTTCGGGCTTTCCAAGCCCGAGCGACCCTGATGGGTCATATGGTATTGATCGAAAAATCGGCTAAGTCCCAAAATGGGGATGTCAGAACTACACTCAAATGTTACCACACCAAGCAAGGCAAACTTATATGAAGCAAAGGACCCTGATGGGTCATATGGTATTGATCGAAAAATCGGCTAAGTCCCAAAATGGGGATGTCAGAACTACACTCAAATGTTACCACACCAAGCAAGGCAAACTTATATGAAGCAAAGGACCCTGATGGGTCATATGGTATTGATCGAAAAATCGGCTAAGTCCCAAAATGGGGATGTCAGAACTACACTCAAATGTTACCACACCAAGCAAGGCAAACTTATATGAAGGCAAGGACCCTGATGGGTCATATGGTATTTTACGAAAAATCGGCTAAGTCCCAAAATGGGGATGTCAGAACTACACTCAAATGTTACCACACCAAGCAAGGCAAACTTATATGAAGCAAAGGACCCTGATGGGTCATATGGTATTTTACGAAAAATCGGCTAAGTCCCAAAATGGTGATGTCAGAACTACACTCAAATGTTACCACACCAAGCAAGGCAAACTTATATGAAGCAAAGGACCCTGATGGGTCATATGGTATTTTACGAAAAATCGGCTAAGTCCCAAAATGGTGATGTCAGAACTACACTCAAATGTTACCACACCAAGCAAGGCAAACTTATATGAAGCAAAGGACCCTGATGGGTCATATGGTATTTTACGAAAAATCGGCTAAGTCCCAAAATGATGATGTCAGAACTACACTCAAATGTTACCACACCAAGCAAGGCAAACTTATATGAAGCAAAGGACCCTGATGGGTCATATGGTATTGATCGAAAAATCGGCTAAGTCCCAAAATGGGGATGTCAGAACTACACTCAAATGTTACCACACCAAGCAAGGCAAACTTATATGAAGGCAAGGACCCTGATGGGTCATATGGTATTTTACGAAAAATCGGCTAAGTCCCAAAATGGGGATGTCAGAACTACACTCAAATGTTACCACACCAAGCAAGGCAAACTTATATGAAGCAAAGGACCCTGATGGGTCATATGGTATTTTACGAAAAATCGGCTAAGTCCCAAAATGGGGATGTCAGAACTACACTCAAATGTTACCACACCAAGCAAGGCAAACTACCTAGGTGAACCCTAGCAAGAAACACGGACCAAGTCAGATGGCCTAAGTCAAGAGTGCAAGTGACCTAGGCAAAGTTGTATGACGGTGAGGACCCTGAAAAATCTGGTTAGTGTAGTTTAGACAGGGGAGGTTTTTGGGTCGGCTGAACCTCCTTATTTTGGGTTTTGACCTCCTCAAGAAGCTACACCTAGGCAAACTGCCTAGGGTGAAAGTGCGAAGACCAATCGAATAGTAAGACAAGTTTTGACCGATCGCCCTAGGCAAGCTTGTATGAAGAAAGGGACCCTATGGGTCATATGGAAATACATGAAAAATCGGCTAAGTCCCAAAATTGGGATGTCTGAACTACACTAAAAAGTTACCACATCAAGCAAGGCAAAGTACCTAGGTGAACCCTAGCAAGAAACACGGACCAAGTCAGATGGCCTAAGTCAAGAGAACAAGTGACCTAGGCAAAGTTGTATGACGGTGAGGACCCTGAAAAATCTGGTTAGTGTAGTTTAGACAGGGGAGGTTTCTGGGTCGGCCGGACCTCCTTATTTCGGGTTTTGGCCTCCTCAAGAAGACAGACCTAGGCGAACTGCCTAGGGTGAAAGTGCGAAGACCAATCGAATAGTAAGACGAGTTTTGACCGATCGCCCTAGGCAAGCTTGTATGAAGAAAGGGACCCTATGGGTCATATGGAAATACATGAAAAATCGGCTAAGTCCCAAAATTGGGATGTCAGAACTACACTAAAAAGTTACCACATCAAGCAAGGCAAAGTACCTAGGTGAACCCTAGGAAGAAACACGGACCAAGTCAGATGGCCTAAGTCAAGAGTATAAGTGACCTAGGAAAAGTTGTATGGCGCTGAGGACCCTGAAAAATCTGGTTAGTGTAGTTTAGACAGGGTAGGTTTTTGGGTCGGCCGAACCCCCTTATTTTGGGTTTTGGCCTCATCAAGAAGCTACACCTAGGCAATCTGCCTAGGGTGAAAGTGCGAAGACCAATCGAATAGTAAGACAAGTTTTGACCGATCGCCCTAGGCAAGCTTGTATGAAGAAAGGGACCCTTAGGGTCATATGGAAATTCATGAAAAATCGGCTAAGTCCCAAAATGGTGATGTCAGAACTACACTAAAATGTTACCACACCAAGCAAGGCAAACTTATATGAAGGCAAGGACCCTGATGGGTCATATGGTATTTTACGAAAAATCGGCTAAGTCCCAAAATGGTGATGTCAGAACTACACTAAAATGTTACCACACCAAGCAAGGCAAACTTATATGAAGGCAAGGACCCTGATGGGTCATATGGTATTGATCGAAAAATCGGCTAAGTCCCAAAATGGTGATGTCAGAACTACACTAAAATGTTACCACACCAAGCAAGGCAAACTTATATGAAGGCAAGGACCCTGATGGGTCATATGGTATGGATCGAAAAATCGGCTAAGTCCCAAAATGGGGATGTCTGAACTACACTCAAATGTTACCACATCAAGCAAGGCAAACTTATATGAAGGAAAGGACCCTGATGGGTCATATGGTATTGATCGAAAAATCGGCTAAGTCCCAAAATGGGGATGTCAGAACTACACTCAAATGTTACCACACCAAGCAAGGCAAACTTATATGAAGCAAAGGACCCTGATGGGTCATATGGTATTGATCGAAAAATCGGCTAAGTCCCAAAATGGGGATGTCAGAACTACACTAAAAAGTTACCACATCAAGCAAGGCAAAGTACCTAGGTGAACCCTAGGAAGAAACACGGACCAAGTCAGATGGCCTAAGTCAAGAGTACAAGTGACCTAGGCAAAGTTGTATGGCGCTGAGGACCCTGAAAAATCGGGTTAGTGTAGTTCTGACAGGGGAGGTTTCTGGGTCGGCTGAACCTCCTTATTTCGGGTTTTGGCCTCCTCAAGAAGACAGACCTAGGCAAACTGCCTAGGGTGAAAGTGCGAAGACCAATCGAATAGTAAGACAAGTTTTGACCGATCGCCCTAGGCAAGCTTGTATGAAGAAAGGGACCCTACGGGTCATATGGAAATACATGAAAAATCGGCTAAGTCCCAAAATTGGGATGTCAGAACTACACTAAAAAGTTACCACATGAAGCAAGGCAAAGTACCTAGGTGAACCCTAGGAAGAAACACGGACCAAGTCAGATGGCCTAAGTCAAGGGTACAAGTGACCTAGGCAAAGTTGTATGGCGCTGAGGACCCTGAAAAATCGGGTTAGTGTAGTTCAGACAGGGGAGGTTTCTGGGTCGGCCGGACCTCCTTATTTCGGGTTTTGGCCTCCTCAAGAAGACAGACCTAGGCGAACTGCCTAGGGTGAAAGTGCGAAGACCAATCGAATAGTAAGACAAGTTTTGACCGATCGCCCTAGGCAAGCTTGTATGAAGAAAGGGACCCTACGGGTCATATGGAAATACATGAAAAATCGGCTAAGTCCCAAAATTGGGATGTCAGAACTACACTAAAAAGTTACCACATGAAGCAAGGCAAAGTACCTAGGTGAACCCTAGGAAGAAACACGGACCAAGTCAGATGGCCTAAGTCAAGGGTACAAGTGACCTAGGCAAAGTTGTATGGCGCTGAGGACCCTGAAAAATCGGGTTAGTGTAGTTCAGACAGGGGAGGTTTCTGGGTCGGCCGGACCTCCTTATTTCGGGTTTTGGCCTCCTCAAGAAGACAGACCTAGGCGAACTGCCTAGGGTGAAAGTGCGAAGACCAATCGAATAGTAAGACGAGTTTTGACCGATCGCCCTAGGCAAGCTTGTATGAAGAAAGGGACCCTATGGGTCATATGGAAATATATGAAAAATCGGCTAAGTCCCAAAATTGGAATGTCAGAACTACACTAAAAAGTTACCACATTAGCAAGGCAGACTTGTATGAAGAACGGGACCCTGGTGAAAGTAGCAAATATCCCAAACCGAACATGAATATTATACACACAAGAGTACGAACATAAAGGAACACGGACCAAGCGTACCGAGAGAGTCGGTACTATAGAGCCCTCGTGGTTCTACACAAAGACTTTATGTTAGGGGTTCAAGCCCCATAGTACTCAAACGGTGACAGTAGCAAATATCCCAAATCGAACATGAATATTAAACACACAAGAGTACGAACATAAAGGAACACGGACCAAGCGTACCGAGAGAATCGGTACTATAGAGCCCTCGTGGTTCTACACAAAGACTTTATGTTCGGGGTTCACACCCCAAATCGAACGTGGAATTTACTTTCTGATGGTCATGCGGTCGTCCAAAGGGGTCTAGTATCCTGGGATGACAAGCATCACGGGCACAGCTCGTATCAAAACAGTCGAAGAGGCCCGCGAAAGCTTGCTTTCCATGGCTATGCGATGCACAAATTGAGTTTACTCACCGTAGTATAAAACGAACGAACCGAACCTATCCGAGTAGGGATAATGGGCGCAGTAACATACTTCTGTGACCCAGCGAGAGTTGAACGAGGTGACATGAACTGTCAGTGGCTTATATCAGATGGGATACATACATGAGATTGCTTTCAAATCTACACTCGAAAACCTAACCAAGTAAAAGCGAACGTGGGAAGGATTCGAAACCGGTCACGAAATCTTAAGCTGGAAAGAGTCATCACTATGGATACATATTATGCGAAACCAATCAAGTGCTCAGTACTGATCCAAAACCTAAGAGCACTAGTGAACACCTTATTCTCACCCTAGTTCACATCCAAGTGATCGACCACGTGTGTGAAGCAAAGACCAATCGAATTCCTCAATGAACCGAACACTATGAACAAATGGCCAAAAACGTTATAACTATCCAAACATCCTACTATCTAGCGAAAGTCATCACGATGGAACCATACCATGATCTTTAACCTATAGCGCTCACCATATTCCTACCCAGAGTGCAAGTGAACAGATTGCTCACCCCTACCCAGTTCACAACCACGTGATCGACTAACAAACCGAGGTTACCACAAGTCAAAGTTATACGTTTACAAGCGCAAGACCAATCGAAAACCCCGAAAGCAATCTCGACCCAAAATGTATTATCCGTGAGTGTAGTCGAGTCTCGTACTCGTCATCTGTAATCGTCGGATAGAATATCCAGTACACGGTTGTCTTTCCAAATGAAATCTACATACAGAACTCGCTCTTGGCAAATGGGTGGCATTGGCGCAATCAGGAGCGAGTTCCCGTCCGGGTGCCAAGTGATTGGCAAATGTCTGGGGGAAAGCAACCATATGTTGATTTGTCTGTTAGTGTACTGGGTGTTTGAGGTATGTAGTATCCACGCTTGGTTGGGTGTGTCAGAGGACCATGGATGCGTTCACAACCCCAATTGGGGTACATCGGGAATGATTTTGTGGAACCGATGTGCCCGGCACACACTAAGTTTTGTTGCAAGTTAATAGTGTGCCATGTCCGGGGGGGTTGTGATTAAACTCTGGTGAATTGCGTACTGTGGTGATTGGGGTATGAAAGCCCCGCAGTTGCAATGATCGGACGCGCCTAGCGTGTCCTTTAGTTGATGGTAGGGAAATGAAGGCCCTTGTCAGCTCACCTAAGTATTCATGGAAGTTTGGCATAAGGTCGCTGTGGTAGGGGTATGAAGGCCCCGTCAGCGCATGCACAATCGGGCGCACGAGCGCTTAGCGGAGTCGAATGCCGCTCAAGTGCCTGTCCGGTGCATCGGGTGTGTGTGTGATACGAGGGCAATGAGGTTCGCACGGGGGCTCGCCTCCCGTGTGCTACCGGACTTGACAACATATAGAACGTGGTGTTTGCTCCTCCGGGTGCAATGGGACAATGAACATTCGAACGCAAAGTCGGAATTCTGGTTGATCCTACCAGTAATATACGCTCGTCTCAAAGGTTAAGCCATGCATGTCTAAGTACAAACAGATTTAATGTGAAACCGCATAAGGCTCAGTATAACAGCTATAATTTACGAGATCATCAACCTAGTTACTTGGATAACTGTGGAAAATCTAGAGCTAATACATGCAACATGCCAGGACCCTCGCGGGAACTGGTGCACTTATTAGTCAAACCAATCGCGGGTTCTCCGTGTCATTGAGTTGAAGTCTGGATAATGATGCTGATCGTATGGTCTCGCACCGACGACAGATCTCGCAAATATCTGCCCTATCAACTATGGATGGTAGTATAGAGGACTACCATGGTTGCAACGGGTAACGGGGAATCAGGGTTCGATTCCGGAGAGGGAGCCTGAGAAATGGCTACCACATCCAAGGAAGGCAGCAGGCGCGTAAATTACCCAATCCCGGGACGGGGAGGTAGTGACGAGAAATAACAATATGAAACTCTTTAATGATGTTTCATAATTGGAATGAGTAGAGCATAAATCCTTCTACGAGGATCAAGTGGAGGGCAAGTCTGGTGCCAGCAGCCGCGGTAATTCCAGCTCCACTAGCGTATATTAAAATTGTTGCGGTTAAAACGTTCGAAGTTGATACTTGTCCAACACAGTCCGGCTCCGCCGACCCGGTCAACCCGTGGTCGGTGGGCCAAGTCGGAATCTGGTTGCGACTCAATGGTGTGGTAGGGCACCAAGTCTGTGTCATGGTGTGCCCTTCAACGGGTGCAAGTGTAACATAGAGCTCGACCGCTCACGTTTACCTTGAACAAATTAGAGTGCTTAAAGCAGGGTGCCCAAACGCCCTAGAATAATCTTGCATGGAATAATGGAATACGACCTTGGTCTAATCTTTCATTGGTTTGTACTCAGACCGGAGGTAATGATTAACAGAAGTAGTTGGGGACACTAGTATTACGGCGCGAGAGGTGAAATTCGTAGACCGTCGTAAGACTAACTAAAGCGAAGGCATTTGTCAAGGATGCTTTCTTTAATCAAGAACGAAAGTTAGAGGATCGAAGGCGATTAGATACCGCCCTAGTTCTAACCGTAAACGATGCCAACTAGCAATTGGGAGACGCTACAACCAGGTGCTCTCAGTAGCTTCCGGGAAACCAAAGTCAGGTTCCGGGGGAAGTATGGTTGCAAAGTTGAAACTTAAAGGAATTGACGGAAGGGCACCACAATGAAATGGAGCTTGCGGTTCAATTTGACTCAACACGGGAAAACTTACCAGGTCCGAACTTATGGAGGTGAGACAGATTAATAGCTCTTTCTCAAATTTAAGGGTAGTGGTGCATGGCCGTTCTTAGTTCGTGGATTGATTTGTCTGGTTAATTCCGATAACGAACGTGACTCACATATGCTAACTAGAACGCAGTCAGCGTTAATGCGTCGATGCCGATTGGAACGGGTTAGGACCTTTCGGTGGAGTATGACCTGACACCTTCGCTGTTCGTGTGCGCAAGTGCACTTACGGTACGCTGCTTAGCAGGACAATTTGTGTTTAGCAAAATGAGATCGAGCGATAACAGGTCCGTGATGCCCTTAGATGTTCTGGGCTACACGCGTGCTACAATGTGGGTAGCAGCGTGTCTCCTATTCCGAGAGGAACGGGAAATCACTCAAATACTCACTTAGTAGGGATTATGGATTGCAATGGTCCATATGAACTCGGAACTTCTAGTAAGTGCTGGTCATCAGCCAGCGTTGAATACGTCCCTGCCCTTTGTACACACCGCCCGTCGCTACTACCGATGGATTATTTAGTGAGGTCTTTGGAGATGATCGTTCGCTGGATCCTCGTGAACCGCGTCTGCTTTATCGAAGTTGACCGAACTTGATGATTTAGAGGAAGTAAAAGTCGTAACAAGGTTTCCGTAGGTGAACCTGCGGAAGGATCATTAGTGGCCAAGTGATCCTTCCAGAAGTCCGAACCTGCGGGTTGAGACTTCGGCACAAGTTGCCATATGATAATTGACGAAACACTATAGAAGTCCGAACCTGCGGGTTGAGACTTCGGCACAAGTTGCCATATGATAATTGACGAAACACTATAGAAGTCCGAACCTGCGGGTTGAGACTTCGGCACAAGTTGCCATATGATAATTGACGAAACACTATAGAAGTCCGAACCTGCGGGTTGAGACTTCGGCACAAGTTGCCATATGAACATTGACGAAACACTATGAAGTCCGAACCTGCGGGTTGAGACTTAGGCACAAGTTGCCTTATATATAACTTCGAACAAATACACAAGTCCGAACCTGCGGGTTGAGACTTAGGCACAAGTTGCCATATGATAGTTGACGAAACACGTTAGAAGTCCGAACCTGCGGGTTGAGACTTCGGCACAAGTTGCCATA
Source organism: Anopheles coustani (assembly GCF_943734705.1). Classification (NCBI taxonomy): domain Eukaryota; kingdom Metazoa; phylum Arthropoda; class Insecta; order Diptera; family Culicidae; genus Anopheles; species Anopheles coustani. The sequence continues at coordinate 104,914 of NW_026525130.1, read as the reverse complement.
TGATAATTGACGAAACACTATAGAAGTCCGAACCTGCGGGTTGAGACTTCGGCACAAGTTGCCATATGATAATTGACGAAACACTATGAAGTCCGAACCTGCGGGTTGAGACTTAGGCACAAGTTGCCTTATATATAACTTCGAACAAATACACAAGTCCGAACCTGCGGGTTGAGACTTAGGCACAAGTTGCCTTATACATATATTGGCCAAATAAACAGAAGTCCGAACCTGCGGGTTGAGACTTAATGCGATCTAGATACCAAGTTGACATCCAATACCTGTTGAGCAAAACCAAAGATTCCCTGTTCTCGAATGATTACACTATATAACAGGGAATCATGAAGAAATCAAGCAAGCGTGAAACAAAGTCATCACTTGGGCATGCTCGATAGCCAACCACATGACCTTAACCTAAGAGAGCATGCAAACCACATGATACCTATAAACGATTAACCCGCCCTAGTTCAATCGTTCACCAAGTGATGACTTCAGTATGGCTAAGAGAAAAACTTTTAAATGGGAAAAACTCTAAGTCCGAACCTCCGGGTTGAGACTTCCGCGTCGGAGGTGGGCGCACCTCCTATCCGAAAGATGATGAATCAGGGGTGTTCGATCAGCAATGGTCGGATGCCCCGTCGTAGTCCAACTATGACAATCAAAGTCAAGACCTCCGGGTTGAGACTTTCCGCGAGTACAAGCATAAAGGAACACGGACCAAGCCGTACCGAGAGAATCGGTACTAGAGCCCTCGTGGTTCTACATTGAGAGAGCCCTCGTGGTTCTCATTAGGGGCTTTATGCAAGTAGTACTCAATACTGTGGTGTGAAGTATAAAGTATAGTCTTCGCCTGGTCCACGCTGCTTCGGCGGTCCTGGGTAAGATAGTTCATTCTAGCTTGCCCTATAGTGGAATGAGGACACTTAATGCTTCGTCTTTTAGCGGCGGCTAGACTCCTCCTCACGGGGAACGAGTTGACGCACACAGCGGCGGCTTACGCACTATGGCAATCATGGATGCCTGAAGATTCCGTGAAGTTCTCCCCTGGTCCACGCTGCCTCGGCAGTCCTGGGTAAAATGGAATATTTCCAGCTTGCCCTATAGTGGAAGAGGACTATCCAACAATACAAAGTCAAGACCTCCGGGTTGAGACTTTCCGCGTCGGTGGTGTCGCGCACCGCCTATCCGAAAGATGGTGTAACAGGGGTGTTCGATCAGCAATGGTCGGATGCCCCGTCATAGTCCAACTATGACAACCAAAGTCAAGACCTCCGGGTTGAGACTTTCCGCGTCCGGAGGTACGCGTACCGCCTACCCGAAAGATGGTGTGCTTCTGGGGTATTCGATGAGTCGGATACCCCGTCGTAGTCCAACTATGACAATACAAATTCAAGACCTCCGGGTTGAGACTTCCGCGTCGGAGGTGCGCGCACCGCCTACCCGAAAGATGGTGAATCAGGGGTGTTCGATCAGCAATGGTCGGATGCCCCGTCGTAGTCCAACTATGACAATCAAAGTCAAGACCTCCGGGTTGAGACTTCCGCGTCCGGAGGTACGCGTACCGCCTACCCGAAAGATGGTGAATCAGGGGTGTTCGATCAGCAATGGTCGGATGCCCCGTCGTAGTCCAACTATGACAATCAAAGTCAAGACCTCCGGGTTGAGACTTTCTAAGAGTACAAGCATAAAGGAACACGGACCAAGCCGTACCGAGAGAATCGGTACTAGAGCCCTCGTGGTTCTACATTGAGAGAGCCCTCGTGGTTCTCATTAGGGGCTTTATGCAAGTCGTACTCAATACTGTGGTGTGAAGTATAAAGTATAGAGTTCTCCACTGGTCCACGCTGCTCCGGCAGTCCTGGGTAAGATAGTTCATTCTAGCTTGCCCTATGTGGAAGAGGACTCAATACCCTACCTGTTGAGCTTGAAACAAAGTCATCACTTGGGCATGCTCATATTGCCATACAATATTCCATTATCTACTAATGAGCATGCAGCTATATGATTATAACCTGTAAACGATTACCCCGCCGTAGTTCAGCGCTTCAACCAAGTGATGACTTCAGTATGGCTAGTGTGTGAAGTATAAAGTATAGTCCTCCCCTGGTCCACACTGCTTCGGCGGTCCTGGGTAAGATAGTTAGTTCTAGCTTGCCCTATGTGGAAGAGGACACCATACTTAATACTGTGGTGTAATGAACAAAGTATAGTCCTCCACTGGTCCACGCTGCTTTGCAGTCCTGGGTAAGATAGTTAATTCTAGCTTGCCCTATGTGGAAGAGGGCATACAAGACAAAGTATAGTTCTCCCCTGGTCCACGCTGCTCCGGCGGTCCTGGGTAAGATAGTTAATTCTAGCTTGCCCTATGTGGAAGAGGACATAATACTCTACCTGTTGAGCTTTAAACAAAGTCATCACTTGGGCATGCTCTATAGCCAACCACATGACATTAACCTAAGAGAGCATGCAGCGTATTATCCCAATGCAAAGTAAACGATAGACTCGCCCTAGTTCAGTGCTTCAACCAAGTGATGACTTCAATATGGCTAGTGTGTGAAGTATAAAGTATAGTCCTCCCCTGGTCCACACTGCTTCGGCGGTCCTGGGTAAGATAGTTAGTTCTAGCTTGCCCTATGTGGAAGAGGACACCATACTTAATACTGTGGTGTAATGAACAAAGTATAGTCCTCCACTGGTCCACGCTGCTCCGGCGGTCCTGGGTAAGATAGTTCATTCTAGCTTGCCCTATGTGGAAGAGGGCATACAAGACAAAGTATAGTTCTCCCCTGGTCCACGCTGCTTCGGCGGTCCTGGGTAAGATAGTTAATTCTAGCTTGCCCTATGTGGAAGAGAGCATACATGAACCAAGAACGAAGGTTATGATCGAGGAATGATTCGACAACTAACCGATGGTATGAAATGTGAAGAATTCAAGCAAGCACACAATCAAGTCATCACTTGGGCATGCTCGATAGCCAAACCTATGACATTAACCTAGTAGAGCATGCGAAAACCAATATATATGTAAACGATGCCCCTCCCTAGTTCAGCGCTTCAACCAAGTGATGACTTCAGAATGGCTAAATCAAATCGGTTCAAAACATACCATCGGTACCCTATTGAAACACACAAGTCGATATCAAACCTCATGATTGTGTAGTCCTCCACTGGTCCACGCCGCTTCGGCCGTCCTGGGTAAAATGGAACATTCCAGCTTGCCCTATGTGGAAGAGGGCACATTACTCAATACTGTGGTGTGAAGTATAAAGTTCAGTTCTCCCCTGGTCCACGCTGCTTCGGCGGTCCTGGGTAAGATAGTTCATTCTAGCTTGCCCTATGTGGAAGAGGACACTTCATACTTCGTCTCTAAGCGGCGGCTTGACTCCTCCCTACGGGGAACGGGTTTACGCGCACAGCGGCGGCTTACGCACTATGGCAGTCATGGATGCCTTACGTTTCTATGAAAAGTGTGTTCCTCCCCTGGTCCACGCTGCTTCGGCAGTCCTGGGTAAGATAGTTAGTTCTAGCTTGCCCTATGTGGAAGAGGACACGTAGACTTACTGTGGTGTGAAGTATAAAGTTCAGTTCTCCCCTGGTCCACGCCGCTTCGGCCGTCCTGGGTAAAATGGATTCATCCAGCTTGCCCTATGTGGAATGAGGACACTTTATGCTTCGTCTCTAAGCGGCGGCTTGCTCCTCCCTACGGGGAACGGGTATACGCGCACAGCGGCGGCTTACGTTATGGCAGTCATGGATGCCTTACGTTTCCATGAAAAGTGTGTTCCTCCCCTGGTCCACGCTGCTTCGGCAGTCCTGGGTAAGATAGTTAGTTCTAGCTTGCCCTATGTGGAAGAGGACACGTAGACTTACTGTGGTGTGAAGTATAAGGTTCAGTTCTCCCCTGGTCCACGCCGCTTCGGCCGTCCTGGGTAAAATGGATTCATCCAGCTTGCCCTATGTGGAATGAGGACACTTTATGCTTCGTCTCTAAGCGGCGGCTTGCTCCTCCCTACGGGGAACGGGTATACGCGCACAGCGGCGGCTTACGCAAGTTAGTCACCCTCGGCAGTGGATCACTCGGCTCATGGATCGATGAAGACCGCAGCTAACTGCGCGTCATAATGTGAACTGCAGGACACATGAACATTGATAAGTTGAACGCATATTGCACGTCGTGGGAACCTACCATGATGTACAGATGACTGAGCGCTTATATTTGAGAAATGTATCGCATACATTTAACTACGCCGTGACACCCGTCACGAGACGTGCACCATGATGTTAACTAGGGTCGCGACGACCCGCTAGCATTAAAGAACCCGTGGTTTACAATATACTGGCATTGGAATTCGAAGTATTTAGAGCGTCCGTGTTCCCGCGTGAGGCGGAAGTACGAGGAGAAGGCGTGCTTGTGGTGTCTGTGGTGGTGTTTACTGATGTCTAGCTTCAGCTTATTTATTTATTTAAATAGAAGCGAAGATGTCAAAGTAGCGTCGAAGCAGCAGCGGTAGCACAAATGATTCAAGTATGGAAGTTGACCAAAGGAACACAAACAAACTAGCGTATGGGCAATGGAAGGTATCAGTGAGTTAAACCACACGCGGGCTAACAGCCCGTTAACCGAGTCCAACGGTACATATTGGACATTGAAACAAAGTAGTCGCAAGCCAGATGTGACGATAACAACCGCAAGGTACATAAGCCTCAGTTCATGTGTGACAACCCCCTGAATTTAAGCATATTAATAAGGGGAGGAAAAGAAACCAACCGGGATTCCCTGAGTAGCTGCGAGCGAAACGGGAGAAGCTCAGCACGTAGGGGTGGCGGCCTGTCCGTCTATCCGATTCCGTGTACTGGTGCGTCTCACTATCCGTCATCTTAGCGCTTTTCAAGTCCAACTTGAATGTGGCTCAG